>NW_025727253.1:40000-45000 GCF_021461385.2 Schistocerca piceifrons | reverse complement strand
ACACGCTGATTCCTTCAGTGTAGCGCGCGTGCGGCCCAGAACATCTAAGGGCATCACAGACCTGTTATTGCTCAATCTCGTGCGGCTAGAAGCCGCCTGTCCCTCTAAGAAGAAAAGTAATCGCTGACAGCACGAAGGATGTCACGCGACTAGTTAGCAGGCTAGAGTCTCGTTCGTTATCGGAATTAACCAGACAAATCGCTCCACCAACTAAGAACGGCCATGCACCACCACCCACCGAATCAAGAAAGAGCTATCAATCTGTCAATCCTTCCGGTGTCCGGGCCTGGTGAGGTTTCCCGTGTTGAGTCAAATTAAGCCGCAGGCTCCACTCCTGGTGGTGCCCTTCCGTCAATTCCTTTAAGTTTCAGCTTTGCAACCATACTTCCCCCGGAACCCAAAAGCTTTGGTTTCCCGGAGGCTGCCCGCCGAGTCATCGGAGGAACTGCGGCGGATCGCTGGCTGGCATCGTTTATGGTTAGAACTAGGGCGGTATCTGATCGCCTTCGAACCTCTAACTTTCGTTCTTGATTAATGAAAACATACTTGGCAAATGCTTTCGCTTCTGTTCGTCTTGCGACGATCCAAGAATTTCACCTCTAACGTCGCAATACGAATGCCCCCGCCTGTCCCTATTAATCATTACCTCGGGTTCCGAAAACCAACAAAATAGAACCGAGGTCCTATTCCATTATTCCATGCACACAGTATTCAGGCGGGCTTGCCTGCTTTAAGCACTCTAATTTGTTCAAAGTAAACGTGCCGGCCCACCGAGACACTCAATAAAGAGCACCCTGGTAGGATTTCAACGGGGTCCGCCTCGGGACGCACGAGCACGCACGAGGCGGTCGCACGCCTTCAGCTCGCCCCACCGGCAGGACGTCCCACGATACATGCCAGTTAAACACCGACGGGCGGTGAACCAACAGCGTGGGACACAAATCCAACTACGAGCTTTTTAACCGCAACAACTTTAATATACGCTATTGGAGCTGGAATTACCGCGGCTGCTGGCACCAGACTTGCCCTCCAATAGATACTCGTTAAAGGATTTAAAGTGTACTCATTCCGATTACGGGGCCTCGGATGAGTCCCGTATCGTTATTTTTCGTCACTACCTCCCCGTGCCGGGAGTGGGTAATTTGCGCGCCTGCTGCCTTCCTTGGATGTGGTAGCCGTTTCTCAGGCTCCCTCTCCGGAATCGAACCCTGATTCCCCGTTACCCGTTACAACCATGGTAGGCGCAGAACCTACCATCGACAGTTGATAAGGCAGACATTTGAAAGATGCGTCGCCGGTACGAGGACCGTGCGATCAGCCCAAAGTTATTCAGAGTCACCAAGGCAAACGGACCGGACGAGCCGACCGATTGGTTTTGATCTAATAAAAGCGTCCCTTCCATCTCTGGTCGGGACTCTGTTTGCATGTATTAGCTCTAGAATTACCACAGTTATCCAAGTAACGTGGGTACGATCTAAGGAACCATAACTGATTTAATGAGCCATTCGCGGTTTCACCTTAATGCGGCTTGTACTGAGACATGCATGGCTTAATCTTTGAGACAAGCATATGACTACTGGCAGGATCAACCAGGGAGCTGCGTCAACTAGAGCTGAGCAGCCGGCCGCCCGGGAGTGTGTCCCGGGGGCCCGCGCGAACACGCAAGCGTCCGCTCAATCATTCTGCAAACAGGAGGAGGCTGAGCTCCCCTGCACAATACACCTCGAAACCCTCTCAGGTCCCGGCGGCGCGCAGCGCCGTCCCAAGTACTTGGTCGGGTTCGAGAGAGGCGCAATCGCCCGGAGTTAGGCGAGTAGACGCTTTCGGTGCGACCACCCGTGCTCCCAACTGAGCTTGCCGCTGCCGACAGAGGCCCGGGAGCGTGCTGTCGTGGCATTGCCGGCGGGAGACAACACGCGCCACCTACGGTGACCGGCAGCTCCAACGCCAGCGCCACAGAAGGACAAAAGCCCCACTTGGGTGCCGAAGCGAACTCTCCCAGCACAGCGCACGCGCCAACACATCCGCACAGCTGCGATACAAACCACCAGCGAGAACCGCTGGGGCGACCGAGCAGCAGACGGCGTCGCGGCGCCGAGCGCCGGGCGGCGGCGCATCCTCAACGCACACAGTCCTCAATCGGACCAGCACACTGAAGATGTCCACCGCGCTTCGCACCGGGCCCGCGAGGACCTACTTTGGCCGCACGGCGCCGCGCGCAGGGTGCGCCGGCGCGCAGCTGCGACGCCTGCCGCGTCCGTCGGCCGGCGCGCCTGCCACTGGCCGCCCCCACCAGCCGGCTGTAGCGCGTGCGCCCACGCACCGCGCGGCCAGCACGCCGGGAGGCGCCCCCTCACCGGCCGGGGACGGTCCCACCCAGCCACCGCCGCGTATCGCTTCACACCCAGATGCCGTTCAGTTTCGTCGGCATGGTGGGTATCGCTGGAACAACCGGTTAGTACCTCAACCTATCGTCGCCATCACCGATTCACCCCTAGCGAGAACAACCGCACCACAACAGGTTACCATTTGTTCATTTGCGTAACTTCACCAGAAAACGCAGGCGTCCATCGCCATTTGCAACTTCAACGATTATTGCATGCCTGTGTCAGGTGTCACGCCACACTACGTCTGCCCACATACACGCAACAAAATGTGCACGCCTAGACAATACGTGGAAGGTGGCCCCCGTACGTATGCGATGTCCATTGCTCGAACGACTGTCAACCGGCCTCTGTAGCATGTCGCAGATATGGAACGCGGTGCACCATGCCATCACGGTGTGTGAGGAGAGACGACTAGGTCCGAATACATCAACAGACAGCTCATGCTGATCGCCATCCACGGCGTCCGTTCCTCCCACACGTCTCTATGGCGTACCACACTGCAATCCAGCTCTCATAGGGAGACGACACGTAGCTGCGTGCACAATATTTGCACTGTATGGTCCGCCGTTTTTGGGCGCAGTCGTTGTGCGGTCACACATGTGCCACGATGTATCATTCAGTACATAAGGACGAATGTGCAGTACAGATTGTGGTTCACGCGTACGACATCAGCGGACAGTTGACACAGGCCGCACCACAACGTAGCCTGAGTACGTCGCATGCGAAGGGCATTGAACATGCAAACTTCTCACCAACCAGCTTGCGAAGGCAGGGGGCAAGGTGGGGACGTGGGGAGGGGCGGCATGTACGTCCTGCTGCCATCCACATTACAGTGTACAGCAGGAGCATGTGGAAAGTGAGCAAGACTTGCAAGGTGTTTAACATGAAGCGATACACAGGGGTGCGGGCAGTGCGAGTAGCGAACTATATTGCGAGGGTTGCGGGTGGGCAACACTACAGTAATTGAACGAGTCGTATAACAATTACAGAGCAGGTTTAGGCGACAACGTGGGTTACGTTAAGGCGACAACATGGGTTAGGTTAAGGCACAACATGGGTTAGGTTAAGGCACAACATGGGTTAGGTTAAGGCACAACATGGGTTAGGTTAAGGCACAACATGGGTTAGGTTAAGGCACAACATGGGTTAGGTTAAGGCACAACATGGGTTAGGTTAAGGCACAACATGGGTTAGGTTGAGGCACAACATGGGTTAGGTTAAGGCACAACATGGGTTAGGTTGAGGCACAACATGGGTTAGGTTGAGGCACAACATGGGTTAGGTTGAGGCACAACATGGGTTAGGTTAAGGTACAACATGGGTTAGGTTAAGGTACAACATGGGTTAGGTTAAGGTACAACATGGGTTAGGTTAAGGTACAACATGGGTTAGGTTAAGGTACAACATGGGTTAGGTTAAGGTACAACATAGGTTAGGTTAAGGTACAACATAGGTTAGGTTAAGGTACAACATAGGTTAGGTTAAGGTACAACATAGGTTAGGTTAAGGTACAACATAGGTTAGGTTAAGGTACAACATAGGTTAGGTTAAGGTACAACATAGGTTAGGTTAAGGTACAACATAGGTTAGGTTAGGTTAGGTTAGGTTACACGTTGTTGTACGGAAAGGTGTAGGGGGGGGGGGGGGGGGCGGGGGCGGCAGGTTCGTTGATAGTGATTATAGTAAGTGAATGCTTGTGACATGATCAGATTTGTCACGTCAGGATGCACCTTTGGCTTATTAGAGGCGGCGCTCCAATTCTATGCTTGTGTGAGACCTGTGTCTTTGACTCATGTCATTGTTTGTGCGCTGTGACAGGAGGTACTATTGTGATGTTGGGTGCACCGTTGTATAGGACATGTGTGGGTGTTGGTGCCTGGTCTGCGCAATGGTGGATGTCGAAAGGCTGGGATATTGTATTTTCCGCACGGACCTCCTGGTCTGGTTGTGATAGTGTGGATTGTGTAATGTGGCGGAGAAGATGCACTGGATGTTGTTCCATGCTGGTGCTTACATATTGTATGTGCGCCTGTTAGAAGCAGAGAGTGGTGCGTGATCAGAGTGTCTGGCTGACGTGTGGTTCCCATTTTGGGCAGACTCTTTCAGCATGTATACGGACAGTTGTGTATATTTGCTGTAGTTTGATGGCTCTGCATTGATTACTAATCAGCGCCGTGTGTACGGGTAATCTGGTTCCAGTCCAAAATGTTCCATCTGTGTACATTAGTGACAAAGACTCCCCCCATGCAGTGGGGCTCGGTCTGTTATAACTCTTCCGCGTAATATATTTGCCCCACGTTTTTGCGACTGCGAGTGCGAGTGCAACGCGCATGGGGACCGACATGCTGATGGCTCGGTATCGGACGCCGTACAGTGAGCAACGCGATCGCGTCTCTCGCTCGTAAGTGGTACAGGTCGCGGCTCATGTATACGGACAGCGGGAATGTCGCATATTGGAAATAACTCTTCATGAAACGCAAGTTATAGGGGTGGATTGCACTTTACGAGTGCGGGAAACGTCCGCCGTTCATCCGCTGGAGGTGCGAGTTTGGCGGTTGGGGTGGTGCACGAACGGGTGCGGGTGGCGTCATTGCCGGTCCACGGCTTCGTGCG
>NW_025727253.1:27500-30000 GCF_021461385.2 Schistocerca piceifrons | reverse complement strand
TTCTGCAAACAGGAGGAGGCTGAGCTCCCCTGCACAATACACCTCGAAACCCTCTCAGGTCCCGGCGGCGCGCAGCGCCGTCCCAAGTACTTGGTCGGGTTCGAGAGAGGCGCAATCGCCCGGAGTTAGGCGAGTAGACGCTTTCGGTGCGACCACCCGTGCTCCCAACTGAGCTTGCCGCTGCCGACAGAGGCCCGGGAGCGTGCTGTCGTGGCATTGCCGGCGGGAGACAACACGCGCCACCTACGGTGACCGGCAGCTCCAACGCCAGCGCCACAGAAGGACAAAAGCCCCACTTGGGTGCCGAAGCGAACTCTCCCAGCACAGCGCACGCGCCAACACATCCGCACAGCTGCGATACAAACCACCAGCGAGAACCGCTGGGGCGACCGAGCAGCAGACGGCGTCGCGGCGCCGAGCGCCGGGCGGCGGCGCATCCTCAACGCACACAGTCCTCAATCGGACCAGCACACTGAAGATGTCCACCGCGCTTCGCACCGGGCCCGCGAGGACCTACTTTGGCCGCACGGCGCCGCGCGCAGGGTGCGCCGGCGCGCAGCTGCGACGCCTGCCGCGTCCGTCGGCCGGCGCGCCTGCCACTGGCCGCCCCCACCAGCCGGCTGTAGCGCGTGCGCCCACGCACCGCGCGGCCAGCACGCCGGGAGGCGCCCCCTCACCGGCCGGGGACGGTCCCACCCAGCCACCGCCGCGTATCGCTTCACACCCAGATGCCGTTCAGTTTCGTCGGCATGGTGGGTATCGCTGGAACAACCGGTTAGTACCTCAACCTATCGTCGCCATCACCGATTCACCCCTAGCGAGAACAACCGCACCACAACAGGTTACCATTTGTTCATTTGCGTAACTTCACCAGAAAACGCAGGCGTCCATCGCCATTTGCAACTTCAACGATTATTGCATGCCTGTGTCAGGTGTCACGCCACACTACGTCTGCCCACATACACGCAACAAAATGTGCACGCCTAGACAATACGTGGAAGGTGGCCCCCGTACGTATGCGATGTCCATTGCTCGAACGACTGTCAACCGGCCTCTGTAGCATGTCGCAGATATGGAACGCGGTGCACCATGCCATCACGGTGTGTGAGGAGAGACGACTAGGTCCGAATACATCAACAGACAGCTCATGCTGATCGCCATCCACGGCGTCCGTTCCTCCCACACGTCTCTATGGCGTACCACACTGCAATCCAGCTCTCATAGGGAGACGACACGTAGCTGCGTGCACAATATTTGCACTGTATGGTCCGCCGTTTTTGGGCGCAGTCGTTGTGCGGTCACACATGTGCCACGATGTATCATTCAGTACATAAGGACGAATGTGCAGTACAGATTGTGGTTCACGCGTACGACATCAGCGGACAGTTGACACAGGCCGCACCACAACGTAGCCTGAGTACGTCGCATGCGAAGGGCATTGAACATGCAAACTTCTCACCAACCAGCTTGCGAAGGCAGGGGGCAAGGTGGGGACGTGGGGAGGGGCGGCATGTACGTCCTGCTGCCATCCACATTACAGTGTACAGCAGGAGCATGTGGAAAGTGAGCAAGACTTGCAAGGTGTTTAACATGAAGCGATACACAGGGGTGCGGGCAGTGCGAGTAGCGAACTATATTGCGAGGGTTGCGGGTGGGCAACACTACAGTAATTGAACGAGTCGTATAACAATTACAGAGCAGGTTTAGGCGACAACGTGGGTTACGTTAAGGCGACAACATGGGTTAGGTTAAGGCACAACATGGGTTAGGTTAAGGCACAACATGGGTTAGGTTAAGGCACAACATGGGTTAGGTTAAGGCACAACATGGGTTAGGTTAAGGCACAACATGGGTTAGGTTAAGGCACAACATGGGTTAGGTTAAGGCACAACATGGGTTAGGTTAAGGCACAACATGGGTTAGGTTGAGGCACAACATGGGTTAGGTTAAGGCACAACATGGGTTAGGTTGAGGCACAACATGGGTTAGGTTGAGGCACAACATGGGTTAGGTTGAGGCACAACATGGGTTAGGTTAAGGTACAACATGGGTTAGGTTAAGGTACAACATGGGTTAGGTTAAGGTACAACATGGGTTAGGTTAAGGTACAACATGGGTTAGGTTAAGGTACAACATGGGTTAGGTTAAGGTACAACATAGGTTAGGTTAAGGTACAACATAGGTTAGGTTAAGGTACAACATAGGTTAGGTTAAGGTACAACATAGGTTAGGTTAAGGTACAACATAGGTTAGGTTAAGGTACAACATAGGTTAGGTTAAGGTACAACATAGGTTAGGTTAAGGTACAACATAGGTTAGGTTAGGTTAGGTTAGGTTACACGTTGTTGTACGGAAAGGTGTAGGGGGGGGGGGGGGCGGGGGCGGCAGGTTCGTTGATAGTGATTATAGTAAGTGAATGCTTGTGACATGATCAGATTTGTCACGTCAGGATGCACCTTTGGCTTATTAGAGGCGGCGCTCCAATTCTATGCTTGTGTGA
>NW_025727253.1:17500-20000 GCF_021461385.2 Schistocerca piceifrons | reverse complement strand
GCTGGCATCGTTTATGGTTAGAACTAGGGCGGTATCTGATCGCCTTCGAACCTCTAACTTTCGTTCTTGATTAATGAAAACATACTTGGCAAATCCTTTCGCTTCTGTTCGTCTTGCGACGATCCAAGAATTTCACCTCTAACGTCGCAATACGAATGCCCCCGCCTGTCCCTATTAATCATTACCTCGGGTTCCGAAAACCAACAAAATAGAACCGAGGTCCTATTCCATTATTCCATGCACACAGTATTCAGGCGGGCTTGCCTGCTTTAAGCACTCTAATTTGTTCAAAGTAAACGTGCCGGCCCACCGAGACACTCAATAAAGAGCACCCTGGTAGGATTTCAACGGGGTCCGCCTCGGGACGCACGAGCACGCACGAGGCGGTCGCACGCCTTCAGCTCGCCCCACCGGCAGGACGTCCCACGATACATGCCAGTTAAACACCGACGGGCGGTGAACCAACAGCGTGGGACACAAATCCAACTACGAGCTTTTTAACCGCAACAACTTTAATATACGCTATTGGAGCTGGAATTACCGCGGCTGCTGGCACCAGACTTGCCCTCCAATAGATACTCGTTAAAGGATTTAAAGTGTACTCATTCCGATTACGGGGCCTCGGATGAGTCCCGTATCGTTATTTTTCGTCACTACCTCCCCGTGCCGGGAGTGGGTAATTTGCGCGCCTGCTGCCTTCCTTGGATGTGGTAGCCGTTTCTCAGGCTCCCTCTCCGGAATCGAACCCTGATTCCCCGTTACCCGTTACAACCATGGTAGGCGCAGAACCTACCATCGACAGTTGATAAGGCAGACATTTGAAAGATGCGTCGCCGGTACGAGGACCGTGCGATCAGCCCAAAGTTATTCAGAGTCACCAAGGCAAACGGACCGGACGAGCCGACCGATTGGTTTTGATCTAATAAAAGCGTCCCTTCCATCTCTGGTCGGGACTCTGTTTGCATGTATTAGCTCTAGAATTACCACAGTTATCCAAGTAACGTGGGTACGATCTAAGGAACCATAACTGATTTAATGAGCCATTCGCGGTTTCACCTTAATGCGGCTTGTACTGAGACATGCATGGCTTAATCTTTGAGACAAGCATATGACTACTGGCAGGATCAACCAGGGAGCTGCGTCAACTAGAGCTGAGCAGCCGGCCGCCCGGGAGTGTGTCCCAGGGGCCCGCGCGAACACGCAAGCGTCCGCTCAATCATTCTGCAAACAGGAGGAGGCTGAGCTCCCCTGCACAATACACCTCGAAACCCTCTCAGGTCCCGGCGGCGCGCAGCGCCGTCCCAAGTACTTGGTCGGGTTCGAGAGAGGCGCAATCGCCCGGAGTTAGGCGAGTAGACGCTTTCGGTGCGACCACCCGTGCTCCCAACTGAGCTTGCCGCTGCCGACAGAGGCCCGGGAGCGTGCTGTCGTGGCATTGCCGGCGGGAGACAACACGCGCCACCTACGGTGACCGGCAGCTCCAACGCCAGCGCCACAGAAGGACAAAAGCCCCACTTGGGTGCCGAAGCGAACTCTCCCAGCACAGCGCACGCGCCAACACATCCGCACAGCTGCGATACAAACCACCAGCGAGAACCGCTGGGGCGACCGAGCAGCAGACGGCGTCGCGGCGCCGAGCGCCGGGCGGCGGCGCATCCTCAACGCACACAGTCCTCAATCGGACCAGCACACTGAAGATGTCCACCGCGCTTCGCACCGGGCCCGCGAGGACCTACTTTGGCCGCACGGCGCCGCGCGCAGGGTGCGCCGGCGCGCAGCTGCGACGCCTGCCGCGTCCGTCGGCCGGCGCGCCTGCCACTGGCCGCCCCCACCAGCCGGCTGTAGCGCGTGCGCCCACGCACCGCGCGGCCAGCACGCCGGGAGGCGCCCCCTCACCGGCCGGGGACGGTCCCACCCAGCCACCGCCGCGTATCGCTTCACACCCAGATGCCGTTCAGTTTCGTCGGCATGGTGGGTATCGCTGGAACAACCGGTTAGTACCTCAACCTATCGTCGCCATCACCGATTCACCCCTAGCGAGAACAACCGCACCACAACAGGTTACCATTTGTTCATTTGCGTAACTTCACCAGAAAACGCAGGCGTCCATCGCCATTTGCAACTTCAACGATTATTGCATGCCTGTGTCAGGTGTCACGCCACACTACGTCTGCCCACATACACGCAACAAAATGTGCACGCCTAGACAATACGTGGAAGGTGGCCCCCGTACGTATGCGATGTCCATTGCTCGAACGACTGTCAACCGGCCTCTGTAGCATGTCGCAGATATGGAACGCGGTGCACCATGCCATCACGGTGTGTGAGGAGAGACGACTAGGTCCGAATACATCAACAGACAGCTCATGCTGATCGCCATCCACGGCGTCCGTTCCTCCCACACGTCTCTATGGCGTACCACACTGCAATCCAGCTCTCATAGGGAGACGACACGTAGCTGCGTGCACAATATTTGCACTGTATGGTCCGCCGTTTTTGG
>NW_025727253.1:0-12500 GCF_021461385.2 Schistocerca piceifrons | reverse complement strand
TCCTCCTGCTCCATCTTCTTTTCTGTCCGGTAGGCACCAGGGGCTGGTAGACCATCTCCCCTAGTGCTAGTCTTAGTCGAGCTATTCTTACAATTAGTTGTTATATGTTTGTAATGCTACATCTGATATTCTTGTTGTTAATTTATCTAATATTTTAACTTTTTCTTCATCCCATATTATTTCCTGTATGTTATTGGTATTTAGTCTATTTCTTTCCTCTTGAATTTCTCTAGTGAGAGTGGTGCACTCGAATACTAAATGTTCTGGGGTGCCCACCTGGACCCCACATTCACACTCTTCTGACTCCTTTCTCCCTATCCTGTGTAAATACACAGGGTAGGGTCCATGTCCTGTGAGGAAATGTATAAGACCTTTACTAGGCTGGAAATTTTTGTACTTTAGTCTTTCTTTTATATTTGGAAATATTCTGTAAACCCTTCTTGCTGTTTGAGAATTTTCCCATTGTTGTTGCCATATATTTGTTATTTCTTCTTTTATTTCCTTTTTACTTCCCAGGTGTTTCCCCATGATTTCCCTGATTTTGTCAAAATTTCCCCTTTTTAACCAATAGTTGGCTGCTTTTTGTCTTATTAATAGGTCTAATGGGCAGAGGCCCATTATAACTAGTAATCCATCTGTTGGTGTTGTGCCAAATGCCCCTATTGATCTTAGTAGTATGTTTCTTTGAATTCTCCTCACAGCCATGGAAGGCTTCAGAAGGCGCAACCTGTGGGCCCACAAACTTGATCCATATCCCATTATTGACACTAGCAGGCTGCCGTGGTATAGTTTGATAACATTTGGCGGTAAGTGAAATCTTTGCTGCCCGATCCTTATTAGTTTATGCATTATCGCTAGTGTCTTTCCTCCTGTTTGTTCAATATGGGTCCTAAAATTCCATCCTTGATCCAGGTAGACACCCAGATATTTACTTACATTTTTTCTTACTACAATTGCGTTGTCGATCCTGATTGACGGATCTCTTGCCATTTTCCCTTTCAGGAGCATATAGTTCGATTTTTGAGGCGCAATTGCCATTTTAGAATTCCTACACCAGGCACTCAGGATATCCATTATGTTTCTACTTCGCCCTTCTAGTTGTAGTCGGCTATTACCATGCGTTAAGATTAGCAGGTCGTCCGCGTATGCAACGGCTCCCAATACTGATGCTTCCTGCTGCAGGGAATGCAGCAACGGCTCCATATTTATATCCCAAAATACGGGGCCGCAAACTGATCCCTGTGGACATCCTTTAGTGATGTTCTTGGTCACAACCGCATTCGGGGACGTCATCTGTACCACCCGGTCTCTACAGTAGCTCTTGAAACATCTGTATAGTGCCGCCGGACACTGCATATCCTGCAAGCAGGTAAACAGCGCCGGCCACCACAGATTATCAAACGCCCCTGAGATGTCCACCATCACTCCTAGAACATATGTGCAGTTCGACGAGCTGACAAGTTCGGCCGCCGTGTTGATGGCGTCTTCCGTCGATTTTCCACGGCGGAAACC
Source organism: Schistocerca piceifrons (assembly GCF_021461385.2). Classification (NCBI taxonomy): domain Eukaryota; kingdom Metazoa; phylum Arthropoda; class Insecta; order Orthoptera; family Acrididae; genus Schistocerca; species Schistocerca piceifrons. The sequence goes on along the minus strand of NW_025727253.1, from coordinate 10,988 downwards.
GAATTGCCATTCGTGCATTCCTGCCATTTCCCGGTGACCAGTCAATCTCGCACAGAGCAATTTCTCAAGGGCTTTGCCCAAGGTATCTAGCAGACATATTGGCCTGTATGCTTTGTGTTCTGTTGGGTCCTTGTCTGGCTTCTTTAGTATTATTATTTCTGCTCTTTTCCATCTCCTTGGAAAAGTACCTCTTTCCAGACATTTATTATATAGGTTTGCCAGTATCGGGGCTATTTTTCCTTTTATTGCTTGAAGTACCTCAACCGTGACCCTGTCGGGTCCGGGAGATTTTCCTCTTTTTAGGTTTGATATTACGTCTACCACCTCCTGCGGTGAGAAGGGGTAGACCATTGTATTGTTGTTGTATTCTTCTTGTGCTCTCTCTCTTATAGCCGCCTGCTCCGGTGTGTCCTCAGAGGGATCATCATCCGGTAGCAGGGCTTGGAGGAGCACCGTTATTGTTTCTTGTCTGGTTGTGGTCATTCTATTTTCGCCTGGTATTCTTATAGATGATAAGACTGTTGGAGCTCTTATTTTTTCCCTAGCTAACTTGTATGGCTTTCCCCAGGGATCCATTGCCAGGTTATTTCTTACGAAATTTTCCCAGCTTCTTTTTCTAACTTCTATAATTTCTCTTTTATATCTCTCCCTTAGTTGTCTGTATATACGCAGTCTATGCTCCCTGTCTTGTGGGTTAAATGTGCGCTGATACCTGCGTCTTGCCCTGCGCGTAGCCTGACGTAGGTCACTTAGTTCTGGAGTCCATGGTGCCGGGTGCACGCTTTGGACTCTGCTTCTCTTTGGTACGACTGCTTCTATTACTTCCTTTATACTTTGAACTATCTGCTCCGCTGTTTCATCAACCTCGAGATCCTCATCCAGCTCCGGCGGGCTGTACTCCCGGGAGAGTCTTTCCCAGTCTACCTTTTTATAGTCATATTCTGAAAGCCATTCCTGTGGCGCCACATTCTGTTCTGATTTTAATATATACTTTATTACATTATGATCACTGGTCGTTGCATTCTCCAATACCTCCCATTTATCTATTTTATTGGTAGCCCTGTTATTTGCCAGTGTTACATCTATATTTGTTTTTGCCCCTGCTCTATTTGAATATGTTGGTATCTCGCTAGGTGCGTTTATTATATCTAGATTTAATTCACTTATTGCATCTTCTAATTCCTGACCTTTTTCGTCTTGTTCTCCGCTGTGCCACAGGAATGACTTTGCGTTTGCATCCATTGCTATGATTACTTGATGGCCCTGTAGAGTTCTACATATTTCCTTTAGTTGTTCTAGGTACATAGTTATTGGCTCTCTATACTGACAATATATTGATACTAAATACCACTTAGTGTTTTTGGCGTGTACTTCGATTGTTACAACATGTTCATTTGTAAATTGATTTAATACTATTGTTCTTATATTACTATTTAAAATTACTATTGCAGACATTGGTCTTTCTCCCTTCATGATTATTTGAGCCGTGGCTGTCATTCCTGGGATTTTACCCTCCCGGGAGTACGGTTCTTGCAAGCATAGTATGTCAGCTTTATGTTCTTCTGCTAATTTACGCAACTCGTAATTTACTTGTACGCTTCTCATTGTATTAATTTGGAGAACTAAAAGATCCATTACGGATGATATGTATGGTAATGATCTTCTGGCCATGTCTTATTGGGGTCAAATCCTATTCGGCCGTATGTTGTTACCATTTGTATATATATATTTTCCAAATTGTATTTTACGCCTCTTCTTTCGTATACTTGCTTTACTATTTCCTGTAATTGTTCGTGTTCCGTGGGGATTCCGGCCGCGGCTAGCTGAATGCAGTCAACGTCCGCCAAAGCTGGATAAGTAATTCTCGAGCCGTTTGTGTGCCCCACTCTCACTAGTTGGCGTAATGCAGTGGTTAGCAGACCGGGTTCTTCTAGTCTTGCCATCTGCAGTGCGTTTTCGCATATCTTATAAGTGTTCTTTGGGTCCATTGCATTATATGTGTCACTCTTGCTTGACTGATTGTTTTTATCTTTTATGTGTTCTGAGTGGTCTCTTTTGGGCGAGCTCGGTCGTCCGTCCTCGCCCTTCATCGGCGTTTTCTTTTCATTAAAAACGGACGACCGAGGTCGTCCGTATTTCTTTCCTATGTTGTTCTTTTCTATGTCTTTGTTTTGTCTCTGTGTTGGTGTAGTGTGTTGTGTCCTGGGCGCCTCTGGTCGCCCATCTCTGCCCTCCATCGGCATTTTCTTTTCATGAAAAATGGGCGACCGAGGTCGCCCTTCTGTTTGTATTTGTGCTTCTTGCGTGTTCATTGTTTGTACTTGTGCGTCTATCATGCTTATTGTTTGTACTTGTACATCCCTTGTTGTATTTTGTTTCTTGTCTTGTATCAGTGTTTCTCGTTGTGTCTTGGGCACCTCTTGCTTTCTATCTCCGCTCTCCATCTGCATTTTCTTGTCATAAAAAACGGGCGACCGAGGTCGCCCTTGTGTTGGTGTTCTTTCAATGGGGGTATTGGCAATACAGTTTTGTGCTGTACATGTTTTGTGTTGATTGTTATCCCGTTTGTTATCCCGTGTGTTTTTTGTTGTTCCCTTATTTTCAGGTTGTTTATCCGTGATTTCTTTTGCATCTTTTTCCCTTGCCCCTACTGCTTCTCTGATTTTCATGCCCCTTAGCGTATCTCTTAGTTGTTTGCTTGGTGATTTATGCTTCTTTCTTTTCTCTTGGGGGTTAATCTCCATAATCTGTCCTTTGTATAAGTCTTCCTAGTAACAGCTGATACGTGGGGCATTCTTTGGAGTTTGGTGCTCTACATTTTCTTTTTCCCCTTCTATTGCATGGTATACATGTCTCAGGTCTGTTCTTCTCTGGGCACTCTTTCTTGTTGTGGTTGTCCGTTCCACAGTGACCACAGGTGGGGTCACCCCAGGTACAGTACTTCTGTACGTGACCCAGATCCATACATCTGTGACACCTGGGTACCACGCAATAATCTTTGACCGCGACTGAGCTATACTCCACATATACTCTTCCATTTTGTATGAGTTCTTTTCTCAATGTTGGGGAAACCTCAACTACTTGATGTCCCGTATCTCTGTCTTTTCTCCCCATTCTAAATTTTGGTCTAAATTCCTTTTTGAAGTCTTGTGGGCTCATTTTTTCTTCAAAATTCTGAGTGTAAATACACTCCGTTAGTTCCTCTGGTGTCAACCTATTTGACACATCAAATACAGTCATTAATGGCCATCTTTTCTTTGTCCTCTCACATATTACCGATCTCTGTAAATCTTTGTGCCCCATTATTGTGTTCCTATCCTGTTGGGTGGGAGTTTCCACTATGACTGCATTTTTTGCAACTACTACTTTGTTTATTTTAACTTTTGCTTTGGTTGGATTAATTACTCTTGTGAATATTTCCTTCACCTCTTTTACGCTCTGTCCTTCTTTTGGCTTCAAAAATAATGCCACTCCTTGTTTTGCTGTCACTTTTTCTATACTTTCTTTCATATTGATTTGTTGTTTCTGTGGTCCTCCTGCCACCACTGTGGCGTATGTTTTTGTTTTTTCGGCTATTATTTGTTTATTTTGTCGTTCCAGCTCTTGTATCCTACCTTCAAGCTGGCTTTGGGCAATTGCCCATAGGGCCAGCTTGTCTTTTATTTCATTTAATCTGTCATTGCTCATCTTCCCTTTATCTGTCACCAGTAGCGCATTTATCTCCTTTAGCCTTTCGGCTGCGCTCTTTATTTCATTTTCATCATTCACCTCGTATCGCTCGGAAGTCTCTCTCTCTGTATTTTCCGCCATGATTCTGAGAGAGACCAAAGAGTTGAGAGCCCGTCTCTTTCCCCGGACCGGCTCTTCTGGCATGGGGGGAGGCTAATTGCAGCTCGCTCACCAGTCCCGCCCCTTGACCAAGAGCTTTCAACAACTGAGCTGCGAGGTTTAGCGCGCCGTGGGAACAGCGCACTAGTCCTCTTCGAATGCTGCATCATCGAAGTTTTCTCCCGCTCCCTTACCGGCGAATGCCACCCACATTCCGGGAGAGCGGATTCACCCTCCGTCCTTCGCCCCCTACTAGGCCGAGTTTCCACCAAAAGGCTAAAGACCCGGTCCTACTCAGGTGCCGGGCCGGTCCCCCAGACGTTCGGGGGTCTGGACCCATCTAACCTAACCGGGGACGTGTCACCACGCCCCGGCTTGGCGGATCATGCCCCGGAATTCCAGGGGCAAGGCGGGTGACCTTCGCCGACTTGGGCCAGGATCCCGCCGCGACAAATGCAGCACCCGGAACCGGCGTACAAGATGTTCAGCACGCCGTCGCACCCCTGCCTTTGGTCGCCCGAAGGCTTAACAGCTGCACCCCGAGAAGGCGAGCAGGGGCACTTGGGAAGGAGAGGCTAAGATGTTCGAGTCGCATCCTTCCCCCGCTGCCTATTCCCAACCATGTGCCCACACAAATCGGGCACATAGCATGAGACAGCTATGCAGCTAGTAGATAGGGACAGCGGGAATCTCGTTAATCCATTCATGCGCGTCACTAATTAGATGACGAGGCATTTGGCTACCTTAAGAGAGTCATAGTTACTCCCGCCGTTTACCCGCGCTTGCTTGAATTTCTTCACGTTGACATTCAGAGCACTGGGCAGAAATCACATTGCGTCAACACCCGCTAGGGCCATCGCAATGCTTTGTTTTAATTAGACAGTCGGATTCCCCCAGTCCGTGCCAGTTCTGAGTTGATCGTTGAATGGCGGCCGAAGAGAATCCGCGCACCCGCGCGCCCCGGAGGAGCACGCTAAGGCGGACGCGCCTCGCAGCAAGGAAGATCCGTGGGAGGCCAAGGCACGGGACCGAGCTCGGATCCTGCACGCAGGTTGAAGCACCGGGGCGCGAACGCCGCGCAGGCGCGCGCATCCTGCACCGCGGCCAGCACGAGGCCGACCAACGGCGAGAGCAGACCACGCCCGCGCTAAACGCCCGCACTTACCGGCACCCCTACGGCACTCACCTCGCCCAGGCCCGGCACGTTAGCGCTGACCCACTTCCCGACCAAGCCCGACACGCCCCGATCCTCAGAGCCAATCCTTATCCCGAAGTACGGATCCAATTTGCCGACTTCCCTTACCTACATTATTCTATCGACTAGAGGCTCTTCACCTTGGAGACCTGCTGCGGATATGGGTACGAACCGGCGCGACACCTCCACGTGGCCCTCTCCCGGATTTTCAAGGTCCGAGGGGAAGATCGGGACACCGCCGCAACTGCGGTGCTCTTCGCGTTCCAAACCCTATCTCCCTGCTAGAGGATTCCAGGGAACTCGAACGCTCATGCAGAAAAGAAAACTCTTCCCCGATCTCCCGACGGCGTCTCCGGGTCCTTTTGGGTTACCCCGACGAGCATCTCTAAAAGAGGGGCCCGACTTGTATCGGTTCCGCTGCCGGGTTCCGGAATAGGAACCGGATTCCCTTTCGCCCAACGGGGGCCAGCACAAAGCGCATCATGCTATGACGGCCCCCATCAACATCGGATTTCTCCTAGGGCTTAGGATCGACTGACTCGTGTGCAACGGCTGTTCACACGAAACCCTTCTCCGCGTCAGCCCTCCAGGGCCTCGCTGGAGTATTTGCTACTACCACCAAGATCTGCACCGACGGCGGCTCCAGGCAGGCTCACGCCCAGACCCTTCTGCGCCCACCGCCGCGACCCTCCTACTCGTCAGGGCTTCGCGGCCGGCCGCAAGGACCGGCCATGACTGCCAGACTGACGGCCGAGTATAGGCACGACGCTTCAGCGCCATCCATTTTCAGGGCTAGTTGCTTCGGCAGGTGAGTTGTTACACACTCCTTAGCGGATTCCGACTTCCATGGCCACCGTCCTGCTGTCTTAAGCAACCAACGCCTTTCATGGTTTCCCATGAGCGTCGATTCGGGCGCCTTAACTCGGCGTTTGGTTCATCCCACAGCGCCAGTTCTGCTTACCAAAAGTGGCCCACTTGGCACTCCGATCCGAGTCGTTTGCTCGCGGCTTCAGCATATCAAGCAAGCCGGAGATCTCACCCATTTAAAGTTTGAGAATAGGTTGAGGTCGTTTCGGCCCCAAGGCCTCTAATCATTCGCTTTACCGGATGAGACTCGTACGAGCACCAGCTATCCTGAGGGAAACTTCGGAGGGAACCAGCTACTAGATGGTTCGATTAGTCTTTCGCCCCTATACCCAGCTCCGACGATCGATTTGCACGTCAGAATCGCTACGGACCTCCATCAGGGTTTCCCCTGACTTCGTCCTGGCCAGGCATAGTTCACCATCTTTCGGGTCCCAACGTGTACGCTCTAGGTGCGCCTCACCTCGCAATGAGGACGAGACGCCCCGGAGTGCGGAGGCCGCCGCCCCGTGAAGGGCGGGGAAGCCCCATCCTCCCTCGGCCGCGCAAGCGAGACCTTCACTTTCATTACGCCTTTAGGTTTCGTACAGCCCAATGACTCGCGCACATGTTAGACTCCTTGGTCCGTGTTTCAAGACGGGTCGTGAAATTGTCCAAAGCTGAAGCGCCGCTGACGGGAGCGATTATTCCGCCCGAGAGCATCCCGAGCCAACAGCGGCGCGGGTCCGGGGCCGGGCCAGGTAGGTCCGTCATCCGGGAAGAACCGCGCGCGCTTGCCGGGAGCCCGAGCGCCCAAAGGGGCGAATCGACTCCTCCAGATATACCGCCGGGCAGCCAGCCAGGACACCGGGGCTCTGCCCAACAGACGCGAACCGAGGCCCGCGGAAGGACAGGCTGCGCACCCGGGCCGTAGGCCGGCACCCAGCGGGTCGCGACGTCCTACTAGGGGAGAAGTGCGGCCCACCGCACACCGGAACGGCCCCACCCCGCGGCGAGTGGAAAGGCAACCGGACACGACCCCGCCGCGGATTGCTCCGCGCGGGCGGCCGGCCCCATCTGCCGAGGGCGGAGGCCAGTGGCCGGATGGGCGTGAATCTCACCCGTTCGACCTTTCGGACTTCTCACGTTTACCCCAGAACGGTTTCACGTACTTTTGAACTCTCTCTTCAAAGTTCTTTTCAACTTTCCCTCACGGTACTTGTTCGCTATCGGTCTCGTGGTCATATTTAGTCTCAGATGGAGTTTACCACCCACTTGGAGCTGCACTCTCAAGCAACCCGACTCGAAGGAGAGGTCCCGCCGACGCTCGCACCGGCCGCTACGGGCCTGGCACCCTCTACGGGCCGTGGCCTCATTCAAGTTGGACTTGGGCTCGGCGCGAGGCGTCGGGGTAGTGGACCCTCCCAAACACCACATGCCACGACAGGCGGCAGCCTGCGGGGTTCGGTGCTGGACTCTTCCCTGTTCGCTCGCCGCTACTGGGGGAATCCTTGTTAGTTTCTTTTCCTCCGCTTAGTAATATGCTTAAATTCAGCGGGTAGTCTCGCCTGCTCTGAGGTCGTTGTACGAGGTGTCGCACGCCACACCGCCAGCCGGCTGTGCACGCTACCGAGAAAGTACCGGTATGCGAACCGCCAGGCGACGGGCGCGCATCGCACGTTTGAGGAGACGCGGCCGGCCCCACAGGCGGCCGCGACACTCCCAGGTCTGCGAAGCGGGGCAAACGCCGCGCGCTTCAGTATACGTAGCCGACCCTCAGCCAGACGTGGCCCGGGAACGGAATCCATGGACCGCAATGTGCGTTCGAAACGTCGATGTTCATGTGTCCTGCAGTTCACATGTCGACGCGCAATTTGCTGCGTTCTTCATCGACCCACGAGCCGAGTGATCCACCGTCCTGGGTGATCTTTTCTCAGTTTCCGCCGTCTCTTTCGAGACGGTCGCATAGGCGGGAGTGAGGCGTGTGGCGGCCCCTGTTCCAGCGTTCTGTGTCCAACGGCCTCACGGCCGACGGGCGTCGTACGGCTCCACACCGGAGCGGACAGGCACTCGGGCGAAAGTCATTCAAAACCGGCGCCAGGCGCCAGGTGCCGCAGGCCAGCCGCTCCAGCGCTTCAGCGCTCGTACCACACAACATTGCCGCTAGTTTTGAGAGGCACGCGTGGTTCCGCACGCGGCGCACGGCTACGGCGAGCCGTACAGGTAGCGTGTTGCGCGACACGACACGCACATCGAAAGACATGCAGTCTAGTCGGTAATGATCCTTCCGCAGGTTCACCTACGGAAACCTTGTTACGACTTTTACTTCCTCTAAATGATCAAGTTTGGTCATCTTTCCGGTAGCATCGGCAACGACAGAGTCAATGCCGCGTACCAGTCCGAAGACCTCACTAAATCATTCAATCGGTAGTAGCGACGGGCGGTGTGTACAAAGGGCAGGGACGTAATCAACGCGAGCTTATGACTCGCGCTTACTGGGAATTCCTCGTTCATGGGGAACAATTGCAAGCCCCAATCCCTAGCACGAAGGAGGTTCAGCGGGTTACCCCGACCTTTCGGCCTAGGAAGACACGCTGATTCCTTCAGTGTAGCGCGCGTGCGGCCCAGAACATCTAAGGGCATCACAGACCTGTTATTGCTCAATCTCGTGCGGCTAGAAGCCGCCTGTCCCTCTAAGAAGAAAAGTAATCGCTGACAGCACGAAGGATGTCACGCGACTAGTTAGCAGGCTAGAGTCTCGTTCGTTATCGGAATTAACCAGACAAATCGCTCCACCAACTAAGAACGGCCATGCACCACCACCCACCGAATCAAGAAAGAGCTATCAATCTGTCAATCCTTCCGGTGTCCGGGCCTGGTGAGGTTTTCCCGTGTTGAGTCAAATTAAGCCGCAGGCTCCACTCCTGGTGGTGCCCTTCCGTCAATTCCTTTAAGTTTCAGCTTTGCAACCATACTTCCCCCGGAACCCAAAAGCTTTGGTTTCCCGGAGGCTGCCCGCCGAGTCATCGGAGGAACTGCGGCGGATCGCTGGCTGGCATCGTTTATGGTTAGAACTAGGGCGGTATCTGATCGCCTTCGAACCTCTAACTTTCGTTCTTGATTAATGAAAACATACTTGGCAAATGCTTTCGCTTCTGTTCGTCTTGCGACGATCCAAGAATTTCACCTCTAACGTCGCAATACGAATGCCCCCGCCTGTCCCTATTAATCATTACCTCGGGTTCCGAAAACCAACAAAATAGAACCGAGGTCCTATTCCATTATTCCATGCACACAGTATTCAGGCGGCTTGCCTGCTTTAAGCACTCTAATTTGTTCAAAGTAAACGTGCCGGCCCACCGAGACACTCAATAAAGAGCACCCTGGTAGGATTTCAACGGGGTCCGCCTCGGGACGCACGAGCACGCACGAGGCGGTCGCACGCCTTCAGCTCGCCCCACCGGCAGGACGTCCCACGATACATGCCAGTTAAACACCGACGGGCGGTGAACCACAGCGTGGGACACAAATCCAACTACGAGCTTTTTAACCGCAACAACTTTAATATACGCTATTGGAGCTGGAATTACCGCGGCTGCTGGCACCAGACTTGCCCTCCAATAGATACTCGTTAAAGGATTTAAAGTGTACTCATTCCGATTACGGGGCCTCGGATGAGTCCCGTATCGTTATTTTTCGTCACTACCTCCCCGTGCCGGGAGTGGGTAATTTGCGCGCCTGCTGCCTTCCTTGGATGTGGTAGCCGTTTCTCAGGCTCCCTCTCCGGAATCGAACCCTGATTCCCCGTTACCCGTTACAACCATGGTAGGCGCAGAACCTACCATCGACAGTTGATAAGGCAGACATTTGAAAGATGCGTCGCCGGTACGAGGACCGTGCGATCAGCCCAAAGTTATTCAGAGTCACCAAGGCAAACGGACCGGACGAGCCGACCGATTGGTTTTGATCTAATAAAAGCGTCCCTTCCATCTCTGGTCGGGACTCTGTTTGCATGTATTAGCTCTAGAATTACCACAGTTATCCAAGTAACGTGGGTACGATCTAAGGAACCATAACTGATTTAATGAGCCATTCGCGGTTTCACCTTAATGCGGCTTGTACTGAGACATGCATGGCTTAATCTTTGAGACAAGCATATGACTACTGGCAGGATCAACCAGGGAGCTGCGTCAACTAGAGCTGAGCAGCCGGCCGCCCGGGAGTGTGTCCCGGGGGCCCGCGCGAACACGCAAGCGTCCGCTCAATCATTCTGCAAACAGGAGGAGGCTGAGCTCCCCTGCACAATACACCTCGAAACCCTCTCAGGTCCCGGCGGCGCGCAGCGCCGTCCCAAGTACTTGGTCGGGTTCGAGAGAGGCGCAATCGCCCGGAGTTAGGCGAGTAGACGCTTTCGGTGCGACCACCCGTGCTCCCAACTGAGCTTGCCGCTGCCGACAGAGGCCCGGGAGCGTGCTGTCGTGGCATTGCCGGCGGGAGACAACACGCGCCACCTACGGTGACCGGCAGCTCCAACGCCAGCGCCACAGAAGGACAAAAGCCCCACTTGGGTGCCGAAGCGAACTCTCCCAGCACAGCGCACGCGCCAACACATCCGCACAGCTGCGATACAAACCACCAGCGAGAACCGCTGGGGCGACCGAGCAGCAGACGGCGTCGCGGCGCCGAGCGCCGGGCGGCGGCGCATCCTCAACGCACACAGTCCTCAATCGGACCAGCACACTGAAGATGTCCACCGCGCTTCGCACCGGGCCCGCGAGGACCTACTTTGGCCGCACGGCGCCGCGCGCAGGGTGCGCCGGCGCGCAGCTGCGACGCCTGCCGCGTCCGTCGGCCGGCGCGCCTGCCACTGGCCGCCCCCACCAGCCGGCTGTAGCGCGTGCGCCCACGCACCGCGCGGCCAGCACGCCGGGAGGCGCCCCCTCACCGGCCGGGGACGGTCCCACCCAGCCACCGCCGCGTATCGCTTCACACCCAGATGCCGTTCAGTTTCGTCGGCATGGTGGGTATCGCTGGAACAACCGGTTAGTACCTCAACCTATCGTCGCCATCACCGATTCACCCCTAGCGAGAACAACCGCACCACAACAGGTTACCATTTGTT
>NW_025727252.1:0-83568 GCF_021461385.2 Schistocerca piceifrons | reverse complement strand
CTGCAGCGACGACCCGCCGCGCTCCTTCAGACTCTTGATGGCGGCCGTCACCATCTCAGAGGTGCGCGGGTGCGCAGGCTTGGCGCGCGGCTTCTTCGCAGACGACGCAGACTTGGCCTTCTTCGTAGTGCCGGTGGCGGCGGGTGCCGCAGCAGTCTCGTTCGTAGCCGCCTGATCTGCCATTTCGACGACGCGCGTAACACACAGCGAGAGCGAGAGCGAGAGCGAGCGGGACGGCAGGCAGGCACGCAAGCACAGCACAGCAGCAGAGCAGAGAATCACAAGGCCCAGCCAGTGTCGCGGGCGGGCGCGGACGGCCGAGAGAGCGGCCGCCACTCTGCGCGCCGCCGCGCCGCGCCTCCCGCGCTTGCTACCGCCCAACGTCCGACAGCCTGTGCGGAGCAGCCCCAAACCTGCGCCACAACCGCCCGCGCCTTTCAAACCACCGAGGATGGGGCTACACACAGCCACACCACAGTCGCCAACCAGTCGCCACGGCAGCGCCGCAAACCACGGCCAAACTGCAGCTACCGCGCGCTACAGCCTGGGTCGGCCCGCCGAGAATCGCCGCCCCCGCCCAAATGCCGCCCCCACAGCCCCAGCCGACGACCCGCCACAATGGCCAAACCTTCGGCAAAACTCCCACACCGTCGCCGCGGCAGCCCGGCCAGCGCGGCCGGCGCCACAGCCACACAAGCCGAGGCGTGCGGCGATGACGGCCGTGCAAACGCGCCTCCGCCGCCCCATCGCCTTCCGTCGCCCTCCCGCCGTTTCCCGATCGGCCCGCAGCCGTCGGGCCACATCGCGCGCCGTCCTCCTCCTCTCGCCCGCCAACATTCACAGCCGTTTATCAACAATTGCCCGCCGCAAACGGACGCCGCCTGCGCAACAGGCGCCGCCGCCCCTCGCCGCTTCCGACCCAACCCCTCGACCGAGGCAAACCGCAATCCGAATCTACAGACCAACCCAATCTGCCGTCAGCACACACGACAGCCGACCTTACACGTTACGCGTTACACATTACGTTTACACGTCTAGGTTAGGTTAGGGTTAGGTGGACGTGGGTTAGGTTAAGGGGACTTGGGTTAGGTTAAGCGTCAAACTTAGGTTAAGCATTCAAACACGTCAGGCGTCAGAGGTTAGGTTAGGTTACACGTTAGGTTAAGGGGTCAGTGCTAGGTTAAAAAAAAGCGTTCAAACGTGAGGCGTCAGCCGGACAGCTTACCTTACGTAGACGTTAGGGGCTCACAGGCTGAGCTCACCTCGCCACACCACAGGTTAGGTTCGGTTCGCTCGGCTCAGCGTAAAGCGCCGAGGTCAGGGTTACGTTCGTTCACCTTCGGGCGCCACACTTTCGGTTGAAAGGTCGCGACGGGACGACGTCGGCAGGCACGCCGCAAACGAACAAAAACGTACAGACGACGTCGAAAACCGCCGACAGACGGGGGAGCAGCACGACCACGACCAGATACCGAGCGCGAACGAGACACACGCGAACCACCCCCACCGGCCAAAGGGCACCACACAACAACCCAGAGCACCACGTGTCGACACCAGAGCAACCCGCCGCTCACGCGACATGGCTGGCACCGAAGGGCAACCGCCCGCAACTGCGCTTTCCGCGCCGGCCCGGATGCACGTCGTGCTACAACAACACCACTACCGTACACAGCCGCTGTTCACAACATCACTATCATGCGCGCCCGCGGCTCGCCGCCGTCGCAGTCGCAGCCCCAACGCCAGCACTTTTGCACCACCATTCACACGCACCGCAACACAGCTCGCCGACACAGCCGAACAAAACAAACACCACACAACAACAGCAACAACGCCGCCGCCTCTACTTGTGCCGGCGACCCACCCCGCCGATGGCGCACCTTTCGCCAGCCGGCAATCGACACACACGCACCCACCCACCCCCCGGGGCCCAGTGCAAACAAAAAAAACACACAAAAACAAAAAAACCAAACAAAAACAAAACGACACGGGAAGCGCACACCGCCACTTCGCGCGCACGCCACCAACCAGTCGTCGTCTCAAAATAACAAACACAAAAAAAAAATAAACTAACAACTAGGGCAACACGAAACAAAAAACGCCTCGCACGAACCGCCCACAAAAAGGACAAGCACACGCACAGCCTCTGCTGACGACCACGACGCAGCGGCACGCTGCTCCTGTCCCGCGCCCCGCGCCCCACTCGAGTCACAACTCACGCGACACCGTCAACGACGGGCTCGCTTCCCGCAACCTACCACCTTTCCGCCACGACGCACAGCCCCAGCCCCACCCGACGACGCGCCCGTGGCAACGACTGCACTTTCACCACCGCCTCCCCCTTCCCCCCCAAAACACACACACACACACACACACACACACACACACACACACACAGCCAGCCAAAAACGCACTCGCGACCCACACATGCACACGCCAACCAGTCAACGTCGACAACCACACGCAAGGCTCGAAACGAAACCGGCGTCCTTCCACGTTGCCATCAAGCTACGCGACACAAGACACAAGGAACCAACACAACAGCCGGCCCCACTAATTCCCCACTCTCACGCCGCAAAAAGCACACCGAAACCGCCAAACGCACGCACATTCCCCTTCGCACTGACACCGACCGGCTCGCTACCACACACCTCTCGGCAGCCGTTTCACGCCAATTCGCCACACCGCCCACACAGTCGACAAGCGCCCGCCCTGTACGGCACACGCAACGACGCAGCGCAGCAAAGGGCGCCCGCAACACATACCTCTCCTCCCCCTCTCTCTCTCTCTCCGCCGCCCGACGCGCCAACCGCCACACCACACCGCCAGCCACTCGCAAATTGTGCACTGCCACCAGCCACACGTCCAACACGCCGCGCCGCCTCCGGCCACCCGCCAGGGGGCGCTCACGTCCGCGACAACAGCGCGGCCCGCCGGGCCGGGCCGGGCCGAACCGAACCGAGCCGCCGCTGCTCTGCACTCGGCACGGCCACACCCTGCTGCAGACCGGGCTCGTCTCTCTGTACGCGTCTGCCTGCGCATCAACACAACACGACCTTTTTTTTTTCCTCTCTCTACCGCCATCCCTTCTTCTCGCGTTTTACTCGTTGTTGCAGCAGCGGCGCACACCTACACATCCACAGCCCCAGCCGAGCCGAGCCGGCCTCACCTCAGGGCCCGCCGCCAGCGTCTCCTCCTCGGGCACAGGTGCGGTGCTGTGGCCGCCCATCCAACCGCATTGCTGGCCGTCCAGCCGCCAGGCGTTCCCACTGCCGCGAGCCACGCCGCGCACCGACCCTGCTGCAGAAAACGAAGCATAGCCAGAGACCGACCGATACACAAAGCAAGCCGTCGCCTCGCCTCTTGTCCTTCCTGCCTTCCTTCCGCCCCCGCCCTTCTCACACCACCGCCTCTCCACTTTCGCCCCCCCCCTCCTCCTTTTTTTTTTTTTTTTTTTTGTTTTCTTCTTTCTTTCTTTCTTTCTTTCTTTCTTTGGCCCTCTCTCCTTCCCGCCATGGCGGTTACGGCACCGCCTGCAGCGGCAGATTTTGTGCGCCCACACGCCTACTCCTACCACCATTAACCTCGCCCTGCCCTGCCCATCAACGTCGCAGTCGAACCGACGCTTGCCAACACACTGCCGACGTTCCTTTCTCTTTTCGGCCTACGCCCATTACGCGCCGCCGCCACAGCACCTTCCCTTCCCACAACACACCGACGTCATCACACGCACCCAAAACAGGGGCCACGACCGTGTTCCTCGCCCACTCCCGTCCCGCACGGTACGCACATTCCCAACTATTATTACCGCGCACCCTCCCTTTCCAATCTGTGTGTCTCTGTGTCTGTGTCCTGTCCGCGCGTGACGCCTCTCAACATCCGCCGTCCCCCGTCCCCCGTCCCGTTTTCGCCCCCATGCCGTCGTCGCGCCGCCTCCTCCCCGTCCACCGCCGCCCCTGTCCGCCCCGCACCACACCATACACCGCTGCTTGTCCCGGCCGTTGCCACCAAAGGCGCCGACCGCAAACGCGCCACGCCGCAGCCCCCGTGCGTCTCGCGCTCGCTTGCATCTCCGTGCCGACGCTGCCTCTCTTCCCGCTCGCACTCGACCTCGACAACACAGTCTTTGGCTCCGCCACTGCGTGTTCCGGTGGTACGCACGCTGCAACACGTATGTATTCATTACCAGAGCGATGGCGAGGCATGACAGCATCTCTGTCTGACCAGAGAGTTATTTATCGTTGCTAGTCGGCGCTTGGACCGCGCCAGACGACAGTAGTGGCACGCACCGGGTCGCCAGGAACAGTTGTTATATATATTGTAGCGCGAGTCGGGAGAGGTAGTAGTCGGTCGACAGTAGTAGCGGGTGGACGGTTGTACTGAGCGGGCGTCGGCGGCGTGCTCTGCTCGTCTCGCGACTCTGGTCACGGTTCGGGACGATGTATAGTATATTGTGTTATAATCAAAAGGTGGTGTGAAGCTGCATTTTGCGCAAATCTGATAACGTATGTTCATTGTACTTATTTTGTTCAACGACAAAAAGCCCCACTATTACTTTTTTCTAAAGTAACTTTTGTCTTTTAACGAAAAACATTCACTTTTTAAAGACTACTTCCTATGGCATTTCCCTCCAAGGAGTGCAATTAATTACCAGCCAGCACTCATTCATTGCACACAGCTGTGTAAGGGGTATCTACAATTGAGGAGCGGATACAAATGCAATTTTTTGTTTTGTTTTTTTTTTTTTTGTGCGTTGTAACCTCCCCGCAAAATTTAAAATAATGGACAATGTTATTTACGGATGCTAATGGACATTGCGCTAATTGTAACCTCGCCCACAATGAGAGGTATTGAAAATGGCAACAAAAATGTTAAATTCGCAATCTGACTCAAATATAAATTCTTCACAACATTTAAAAGTCCGTTCAGTGACAAGAAACTTCAATTAAACCGAAATATCGGTCTTTGGCCCTGTGCAAAACAATCAGAATTAAAGTCTTACCTCAGAATAAATGGATGTCACATTTCTGCTCTTGTTTGTTGCGCAGCGCTTGGAGGAACTGCATTGCAAATAATAATATTCTCTTTTTTTTTTGTGATTTTAGTGAAATTTTTCTTCAAAGAAGTGGAATGAAATGTGAAGTGCAACGAACTCTTCAGTTCAATAAAAAATTAAATGTTTGAAAAATGCTTTTGAAATAAAAATTATTATTGGGGAACTTGTTGGAGAATAATTACAATAAATAAAATTGTTCATTATCTAATGATTATATTAATTCACAGTATACCTTATTCACCATCTTGACCAGTGTTGCCGACCGCCTACATCACACAACCGCACTCGGCTGCTACTACTGACCGACCGCTCTGCATGACGACTATTAGCGTACTGCACGCGACGACTACTGACAGAGTACAGCCCTCAACTAGACAGACCTACAGACTCGCAACGACCGACCGACTGACTGACTGACTGACTGACTGACTGACTGAGAACCGCTCGCAACACTCGCGCGGTCCAGCGCAAACTCTCTGGTCACAGATGCTACAATGTCTCGCCATCGCTGCTATGTTACATACGTGTTTCAGTGTCTTTTTCATTGGGGTGACGATCTTTGGCTCTTTTTATTCTGAATACAGGGCCAAAGGTCAACGCTGCTGCCCTTATACAATTTATCAGGTTTCATTATGTCTGTTGCAATGTTACATACGGTTCATTCTTTCATTAATATTATCGTTGGGTTTGTTTTGTAGGGACGTTAACATTCTGGCACATTTCTATTATCATCGGACTCTCTGCTATTTGTGCAGGGAGGTTATACCTGGGTCCATTTCCATTTCCATTTACATTCTAATATTGATAGACTTTTTGTTTTCTTTTTTGTTTCTTGTTGTTTTTCCTTCTTTTTTTTGTTGTTTTTTTTTTTGTTTGTTTTGTTTTTCCCGCTCTCACCACCACCGCCGCATCACGCCTCCCGTTTTCTTGGTTTCTTTTCTGTCCTTCAACTGCTTCAACATCACCGCGCCCCATTTCCACACCACAGCCATCAGCCTCCAAGACGGGCAGGCGCAGTGTGCCATTTCCGGCGCACAAGCACACCCGTACGGTACTCTCCTCGCCCCCACGCCACCAACAACACAGCGACCACGCGGCTGTCAGGCACGGCACGGCACGGCACGGCACCGGCGAAATGCGCCGCCCCCGCCCCTCCGCGCATCCGTCCGTCTCGCCACGTTCACTGACAGCCGCGTCTGCGGCTACACCACGACAACCACAACACAACACCGCTCCCCTCCCTGGCAACTCATTGTTTTTCTCCTCCTCTTTTGCACAAACCACAACGCCGAGCACAGGCGCAAGCCACCCACACCGCGCCCCTCCCCGTCCCGCCTTTCTTTGGCCGCCGCTCCTCGTTTGCCCCCTCCCATCTCCCGAAATGCCATGCCAGCAGCGTTACGCATGCCCCTCCCCTGTCCACACAACACTACCGCCAAACGAACAGCCTTCCGGGCCACATGCAGGGCACGCCCACCTCCAAACACTGCCAATTCACGGACGCACACACACACACACACACACACACACACACACACACACACTTTCTCGACACCTTTCTGTACGGAGGGTGCGTCATCTCGACCGTGACAGAGTGACGCCAACTATCGACGATCCATTTCCCCCCACTGGTGAAACATGTCCACTAACACCTACATACATCATTCAAGTACACAGACAATAGCATACACACAATGGGAGGGCACACGAACATGGACGGCACGGCACTGTCATACACTCTTCCTCACAACCATATCAACAAACGTTACGTACATCCGGGAAAGCGAAAGCGAAAGCGAAAGCAAAAGCAAAAGCAAAGCCCAATGCAGCCGTCAAAGGTAACGTTCACCACGGCAGACACTTGCAGCCGCGCCGCCGTTAAACGCATTTCAGTGCGGCTCCAATACGCCTCCGACACGGGAACGTTCCGTTGCTCTACGAATGCGTTTCTCCCCTTTTTCCCTTCCTCTCTCTTTTGCCCCCCCTCCTTGCACTCTTGCCTCATTCCTCACGTTCTGCCCAGACATTCGACCGATCAAAGTCAACCTTTCGTCACCGTTCTCAGCGCGACGGTGTACAACAGTATGACGGGTGTGCCCAAGACTTCGGTTCAGTTGCGTGACGCCGGTCTATCGCGCCGATCGACAGTTACTCAGGGGGCGACGGATCGGACCACGTCACCGACACACAAAACACTTTCAAACAAACACATACATACCGGATGGACACAGACAAACACGTGTACAGACATTCGCCAAACAAACGACGACCGCCGCCGCCGCCGCCGCCGCCGCCGCCGCCGTCTAGCGTCGCGCTTACTGTACTGCACTGGACACGCGTGCATCTTGAATGACGACATCGGTGTGCGTGCGTCGTACGCAATCAGTCAGACACGGCTATCAAAAATCAGAGTCGAATGGTACATCATCGTGCGTGTCGCCGTACACGTACAGTACAATACAACAACAATGCGTCTTAATGGCACGTTCAATTTCAACGTCACTCACACACCTCCACGCTGCAGTTACGTCGCACCATTGTCAAACTCGGCGTACAGCAAAGGGAATAGTGGGCGGCAAAAAAAAACCAAACAAAAACATTTCACATTTCACCCTCGCCATGTATGATGTGCAAAAAACAAACCCGCAAACGGCCGTCGTTACGGTGACACAAAAGTCGCCGATCGCACTGTCCCCCCTCGCAGACAGGTAACACACACACACCACCACCAATGGGTCAAAACCACTCCAACGAGGCGTGCCACCATTCCACGCCACGGCGACCAACCTCGTGGCCGTCCCCCGCAACACGCTTTGACGCGCCCCCCCCCCCCCCACCCACAATCAAAATGCACACATACATCACAGCCGTCCACACAAACAACAACAACAACAATTCCGCCCTTCCCGCAAAAGGCAAGTTGGTGGCCCTGAAAAGGGCCGTTTTGCCGCTCTCGCAACGGAGGAGCCTTCTCCATCCTTCCTTCCACTCCAGAGCCACCTCCTTACTTGGAGCTCGTGTACTTGGTCACCGCCTTCGTGCCCTCGCTCACGGCGTGCTTGGCCAGCTCGCCAGGCAGCAACAGCCGCACAGCGGTCTGGATCTCGCGGGACGTGATGGTCGAGCGCTTGTTGTAGTGCGCCAGGCGAGAAGCCTCGGCCGCAATGCGCTCGAAAATGTCGTTCACGAAGCTGTTCATGATGCTCATCGCCTTCGACGAGATGCCCGTGTCAGGGTGCACCTGCTTCAGCACCTTGTAGATGTAGATGGCATAGCTCTCCTTCCTCTTGCGCTTCTTCTTCTTGTCGCCCTTCGAAATGTTCTTCTGCGCCTTGCCAGCCTTCTTGGCGGCCTTCCCGCTAGTCTTGGGCGGCATCTCGAACGAACGTACGGCAGCAGCAACACCAGTAGCAAGCGCTCCGCTCTAGTCAGCGTCTCCCCACACAGTGGCACCCGCCGCCGAGGAGTGTCGGATGGGTACTAGACCCCTATATGCTTCAAGGCCCGGGACAAGAAGTCTCTTCCCTTGTGTCTGATGTTTGGTTGTATGGGTGATGGATTACGAGCTCGTAGGAAGGTGGTGGCTTATGGATGAGGCAGAGCGTTAGATGTTGAAATTAGAGCGTTAGATGTTGAAATTACGATCGATGATCATTCGTGGGAAATTGCTTCTCGGGTCTGGGGGTACATTGCCCAGTGACTGGATGAGGGGATGGGGTGAGGATTGAGTTCTTGTGTAGAAAGTTTCTGCTTGTCGTTGGATGATGTGGGTAATCTTCGTGACATTGTGTATTGTGTAAATATCAGTGTTAGGTAGGAAGCGGGGTGCGTTGGTGGCTATTCTGAGGAATCTGTTTTGGATGGTTTGCACTCTTTTCATGTGTGTGTCTGCAGTTGTGGCCCAAATTTCTGATCCGTATGTGATGACGGGTTGGATCAGTGCCTTGAAGAGGTTGAGCTTAGTTTTAGTCTGAAGACCGTTCCCTTTGATGAGTGGGTACAGTTGATAGATGAGGCCTTGGCCACGGTTGTAGATGTGCTCAACGTGTTTTTTGAAAGTCAGTCTGGAGTCGAGGATGATTCCCAGGTATTTGACGTGTGGTCTCCAGGGTATCGGTGTTCCATTGAGAGATAGGTTTGCATCTTCTGGGATGGTTTTAAATGTGAACATTATGGCCTGCGTTTTGTCTGAGTTTATAGTGATTTTCCATTTGAGGGCCCATTTTTGTATATCCTGGAGGTGTTCCTTTAGTTTTCGGGCGATGTATGATAAGTTAGAGCTGCTGCGAAATATCGCCGTATCATCAGCGAAGAGGGCTAGCTGCCCCCCCATCTGATGCGGGATGTCATTAGTGTACAAGGAGTACAGTGTGGGACCCATGACGGAGCCTTGGGGTACTCCTGCAGCAATTGGTCTGAGGTTGCTAGTCGTGTTGCTGATGGCTACGAAGAATTGCCTATTGCTAAGGAAGGATCGGATGATGAGGGTGAGGTGGAGAGGACAATTGTGGTCTAGGAGTTTGGAGATGAGTCCCGTGTGCCATACCTTGTCAAACGCCTTCTGTATGTCCAAGAATATGGCACCGGTGCTGTGGCGGATTTGACGGGCGTTACAGATATGTTCGACCAGTCGCATTGTTTGGTGGACGGTGTTGTGGTTTTCTCTAAAACCAAATTGCTGGGGGATGATAATGTTGTTGACGGAAAGGAAGTGGTTTAGGTGGGAAAGGATTATTCGTTCAAGAATCTTCCCTGGACAACTGAGGAGGGAGATTGGGCGATAGTTTTGAGGGAATAATAGGTCTTTTCCGGGTTTTGGTAGAGTGATCACCCTGGCAACTTTCCAGGGTTTTGGGAAATAGGAGAGATGAAGGCAGGCATTGTAGATTTTCGTTAGGAGATCTATGGAGATAGGAGGAAGGTGTTTAAGGTGGAGGGGGGATAGCTTGTCGGGACCTGGGGATTTCTTGTTTTGGAGTACTTTGATAAAGTTGCATACTTCGTCGGACGTTATTTCGGGGAAGTGGGTTGCTACAGGAGCCCTTAGCCGCCGGGTCACACTTCTGATGATTGTTTCCTCGTGAGCGTCGGCTTCAGGGTCGTCTGTTTCAGGTGTTGTGAATTGTAGCTCCAGCGAGTTGGCCATTGCTTCAGCCTTACTCTGGTTGTCATATACTAGTCCGTTTGGGCCATGAAGCGGTTTGATGGGTGCTGGGGGATTTTTTCTAGCTTTTGTGATTCGCCAGAGCTTGTCGGGGTTATCTTCAGTTTCTTTGAGGGTTTCCTCCCACCTCTTGCTATTGTGATCTTGCAATTCCCTTTTGATCTGTCGGCTTAGTTGGTCTGCTCGACGTCTGTCAGAAGGGTCGCGAAATTCTTGCCACCGTTTTCGGAAGTACTTTTTGTCAGCGAGGAGGTCCTGCAATTGTTGCGGTAGGAATGATTTGGAGGTTTGATGGGTGATTATGGTGGTAGCTTTTCTGTGGCTTTCTGTGATAGCTTCAGTGAGGGATGTTATTGCTTGATTGATGCCTGCTTTAGAGTTGATGACAGGGAAGTTTGGAGTGTTGTTAGTCAGGAAAGCGTTATAGCGGTCCCAGTTGGTATGGGAGGTCTTGATGGTGCGTGAGTTTTCATGGCGGTGGCCATTGCCGCCTAGGGTGAGGAGGACAGGATTGTGATCGGAGTCTAGTTCGTTAAGTACCGAGAGGGAAGTGTTCCAATCGATGTTTTGTAGGAGGAAGATGTCTAGGATGTCGGGACGGATGTTCGGGTTGATGTGGAAGTGGGTAGGAGTGTCGGGAGCCGCAACAATTACATTTCTCCTTGTTTGGAGGAATTGGTGCATGAGTTGTCCATTCCTATTGGTTGCTCTACAATTCCATGTGGGGTGCTTAGAGTTTAGGTCACCCCCCAGTATCACAGAGTGGCCCAGGTTGAGTAGAGATTGCAGTTCTTGTAGCACTAACCTAGGGCCTGCTGGCGGATTGTATGCAGCTATTAGAGTTGTGGGTTTGTTCTGGATTTTTAGCTCTATTGCGGTGGCTTCGGTCCTGGTCAGGTTTGGGAGGTCCAGCCTTCTGTGGGCATGCCTATTTTTAATAAGGATTGCAGTTCCGCCACCTGGTCGGTCGGCCCTGTCGTCTCTGTAAGTTGTGTAGTTCCTCACTTTGAATGTCTGGCCTGGTTGGAGGTGGGTTTCCGTGATGAGTGCGACGTCAACACAGTGTGTGTCTAGGAAGTCCTGAAGAGTCTGACGTTGGGTGAGAACGCCATTAGCGTTCCAGTTTATGATGTTGAATGGTTTGGTATGATTAATCTGATCCATTAAAGAAGTTAATGGCTGCTGTGCAGATGATACTGATTTTGGAGAAAGTATCAGTTGCTTGTCGGAGTTCAGCGACCGTTTGTTGGATGGTGGCCACTACTTTTTTGATATTTATCTGTGTAACCAGCCCTAGGAGCATTTTGATGTCTTCTCCAAGGCCTGGGGATTGTTCTGGTGCTGGTGGTTGTTGTTGAGGCTGCTGTCTAGTCCATGGTGATCGTGGCGTGAAGTTTGGAATTTGTTTAGGTTGATTGCGAAGTCCTGGGAATTGGGCTGCGTCTGGGCGGAATTCGGGCCGTTGCTGTTGCGCAGGGGCCTGTCTGTTTGTCTTCCTGGAGGTCCATTCTGCTAGCAGTTCTAAGTATTTGGGACACTTGCGGTAGCTAGCCGTGTGTGCACCTTCACAGTTGGCGCATTTGGGTGGCGCTTTCAGCGTCTTTTTGCATTCAGCGGTTGGATGGTTCGCACCGCACTTGACGCAGCGCGGCGGGAGCTTGCAAAATCTGGATCCATGATAAAATTGTTGGCAATTATGACATTGCGCTGGGCCCCTTGGGGCTCTGTAGGATCTGACTGTTATCCCAAGGTGTAGCAATGAGTGGAGTTTGTATATTCTTTTCCCTTCTTCTGTGTTGTCTAGTTCTACCATGAACTGCGCTTTTGGTCGTCTGGTTCCGTCGTCAGTGGGTTCAGACATCTGTGCAACCCTGTGGACAGGGAGGTTTAGTGCAGTGAGGCATTCGTGGATCATTGAGGGGGCCATATTGATCAGGAGCCCGTAGATGACCACCTTTAAGGGCTTGATGGGATTTAGTTCGTGTGTATAGAACGGGATTTTCTCCTCAGTTAGTAGCTTGTAGAGGAGGTGGTAGTCCTCTGCTTCTGTGAAGTAGTATGAGATTTTCTCTTTAGACGATTTTGAACGAAGGTTTCCCTTCATTTTGGGTCTGATAGTACGTAGAATGTCGATGTAGTTTGCAGTATTGAACACCACTATCGGTGGAATCATAGGTTTTACTGGTTTTGTTGTTTGTGGAGTTTGACTGCTGTCTGATGCCTCACCCTGAAGGGCAGCGAACCTGTTGGATGTCGGGACGTTAGGAACTGTTTCCTCGTCCATTTCAGAATCTTCTGGTAGAGCCACGTCAGCTGGGTCTATTTCTGGTGTCCCTTGCAACGGAGCTTCTGAGACTTTCCGTTTCGGCGCTGAATTGCCGTCGGAAGTACCAGCGCCGTCGGAAAACTGGTTTTCGACAGGTGCCTTGCGTTTTATTTCTGACCTCATTTTCCCCATCTCCCTACCTTTCGTGTGTGTGTGAGTGTCATGTGGTGTGAGTGTGAGTGAGTGGGGAGGAAGTGGGGGATGGTCTGAGTGGGTTGGGGTGGCCCTATCGGCCGTGGAATTCGCGAGGAATTCCGCGGCGGAGAGGAAGTAAGTCGGAAGGGTGGTGGATGCTCTTTCTGGAATTTTGATCTGACTTTGCCTCGGTGTACGCGGGCTGGTCCCACGTGAAGGGGGCCCTGGCACACAAAATCCCTAGCTAACAACTAGAGTCTGGCTAACCCAGAATCATCCTACCGCGATGAGCATCATGAACAGAGCAATTCGCGAACACGACAATTTTGCTGACTCGCGCACTCGCATGCGAGACGCAAGCCACGTCTAAACGTCGTCTTCTTCTCGCCCACGTGGTCGGAACAGTCGGCGCGCCTCAGCGCGGCAGCGCAGACAAAGGCAGCGAGCGGACAAAGGCGGCGGCAAGCACACGCGCGCCAGGTAGCAGGAAGCTCCGTTCAGCGCGGAGTGCGAGCTCAGCACCCGCCGCCAGCCGCCGCCGCACCTTTACCAGCTCGCCCTGTTGCGGCCGCCGACCAATGGGGCGCGCGCGCAACCGGCCGCCGCACCCGAGCCCATAAAGCACCCCCACCCCGGCTGCGCCGGCACGCACTCCGCTGCTCGACTCGCTGCCGCTCGCACCGGTCGTTTTCGTTTCCGTTTCGTGTGCACCGTCGCTAGCCCATCGCCATGTCCGGACGCGGAAAGGGAGGCAAAGTCAAGGGCAAGTCAAAGTCCCGCTCAAGCAGGGCTGGGCTCCAGTTCCCGGTCGGCAGAATCCACCGCCTCCTGCGCAAGGGAAACTACGCAGAGCGCGTCGGCGCCGGGGCGCCCGTCTACCTCGCCGCCGTCATGGAGTACCTCGCGGCTGAGGTGCTCGAGCTGGCCGGAAACGCGGCCCGCGACAACAAGAAGACGCGCATCATCCCGCGCCACCTGCAGCTTGCCATCCGCAACGACGAGGAGCTCAACAAGCTCCTGTCGGGCGTCACCATCGCACAGGGTGGTGTCCTGCCCAACATCCAGGCCGTCCTGCTGCCAAAGAAGACCGAGAAGAAGGCCTAAAGGAGGCCAAGGCAATCGCAGCGCCGCGTGCTCCCCTGCACGCAACGCGCTTTGCCGGCTCGGCTCGGCCCGGCCCACAACAATCGGCCCTTTTCAGGGCCACCACACAAACCTACGTCCAAAGCAAAATTTCAGTCGTCCTCGCCGCACCTTGTTTTGTTTTAACTTTGCACTTTCACAGCACAGCCGCCGCCGGCGCACGTCCGCCATCTTGTCGTCCACACAGCCCGTGTGGCCCAACAAACACACACACACACACACACATTCATTCATTTTGCACGGTCGCAGTCGCCTTCCAAACGACAACGGCAGCAATAATGACCATTGTTACAGGGAGGCGTGTCGACACACCGCCCTCCACTCCCGCGCGCAACGGCCGTCGACACGAACGAAACAGCTGATCCGGCCGCCTGTGCCCACACGCCTTGCCTCGGAAACCCCAACGCCGCCGCAAACACACAGAGCCAAACCACGCAAGCAAATAATCACCGCCTCTCGCACAACAACACACAGCCCGCCATCTCCGTCGCGATCGATACAACGACACACAATAACAAACACAAACGAAGCAGCTCCCACACACAGCCAGCCACATGACACGTTTCCTTTCCTTCTCCCCTCCCAGTCACATCACGTCGCTCAAACGGAAAGAAAGAAACAAACAAACAAACAACACAGACTCTTTCGCACTTTTCAACTTCCGAACAGTGTGGTGGCCCTGAAAAGGGCCGTTTCCTAGTCTCTCCCACCCACAAGCACGGCCGCGGGAAGGCCAGCGCCCGCTGCGACGCAGCCTAACCGCCGAAACCGTACAGGGTGCGCCCCTGCCTCTTCAGGGCGTACACCACGTCCATGGCCGTCACAGTCTTGCGCTTGGCGTGCTCAGTGTACGTCACCGCGTCGCGGATCACGTTCTCCAGGAACACCTTCAGCACCCCGCGGGTCTCCTCGTAGATCAGACCAGAGATGCGCTTCACGCCGCCCCTGCGAGCCAGGCGGCGGATGGCGGGCTTCGTGATGCCCTGGATGTTGTCGCGCAACACCTTGCGGTGCCGCTTGGCGCCACCCTTGCCGAGCCCCTTTCCTCCCTTGCCGCGGCCTGTCATCCTTCCTTCCTCGGGCAAAGCAAAACGTGCACAAACAGCAGCTGCAGCGGCTGGCGAGTCGGCTACGGTCTGCGCCCAGCGCGCCCGCCGCCCCCCTATATAGACTCTGGCCCGCCCTCCCCCCACCACGCGCAACCGAGGGCATATAAGCGCAGCACGGAGGCGCGCGGGCCCGTTGTCAAGGCAGCACCGGACGCCGCGCCGCACCTAACCTCCACGCACGCCGCTCCGCTACCGCTATGGCCCGCACAAAGCAAACGGCCCGCAAGTCCACCGGCGGAAAGGCGCCGCGCAAACAGCTCGCCACCAAGGCGGCGAGGAAGAGCGCGCCCGCCACCGGAGGCGTCAAGAAGCCCCACCGCTACAGGCCGGGCACCGTCGCCCTGCGAGAAATCAGGCGCTACCAGAAGAGCACAGAGCTGCTCATCCGCAAGCTGCCATTCCAGCGCCTAGTGCGCGAGATCGCCCAGGACTTCAAGACCGACCTGCGCTTCCAGAGCTCCGCAGTCATGGCCCTGCAGGAGGCCAGCGAGGCCTACCTCGTCGGCCTCTTCGAAGACACCAACCTGTGCGCAATCCACGCCAAGCGCGTCACCATCATGCCCAAGGACATCCAGCTCGCGCGCCGCATCCGCGGCGAGCGCGCCTAAACCGCGCCGCGGCACCGCACCGCACAAACAAAAACGGCCCTTTTCAGGGCCACTAACATCTCTCCGTCGCGAGCAAACTTTGTCGGTCGCCTGCCTCTCGCCCCGCAACCCAAAAACAACAACCACCACTTCCCGTCCGTCCGCCACACCCGCTCACTCTGCCTGCCTGCTTAGCAGCGCGCAACAATCACACATCATCCCTCCCCGGCGCTCAAAGCGCACAATACCCAACGGCCGACGTCACACCGCACGGGTGGCTGGCCGGCCGGCCGCCGCTTTCGTTTCGAAAACACAAAAACAAACCCGCACTCCACTCCGACGGCCAACGGCCAGGCAGGCGCGCTCGCTCGCTCTACACGCCACCGAAATCCCCGCCGACTCCTTCCACATCTCAACGTGCCCCCCGTTGCAAAACATAACACACACACACACACACACACACAAAGGAACAAAACAACAAAGACCAGACACGACTAGACAAGACAGACATCCGAGAAGAACGAACGCAGGCAAGCCAACCAACGTATTCAAACAAAACAACGTGACAGAAAACCAACCGTCGGCCGCCGCCACAAACACGGCGACAATCAACAACAACACCGCTTACCGCTACCGCCGCCCACACCCGCCACCGACCCCCGCAATCCAACCACCACGGCACGCAAACAGCATCCCCACGGGCATACAGAAACGCCAGACAGACAGACAGACAGACACCCACACCAAACGCAACACGACAATCAAAACCTTCCCCGACGTGCTTTGATGGCCCTGAGAAGGGCCGTTTTGGGCCGCGCGTCTCTTGCGCGCCACTAGACGACGACGGGGGGTGGGGACGACGGAGTCAAGCGCCAAACCCTTCCTTTCTCCCATCTCTTTCTCCTCTACTCTACTTCTTCTTCTTGGGCGAAGCCTTCGCCTTAGACGGCGTCGTCGCCTTCTTCGGGCGCGGCGCCTTCGGCTTCTTCGTCGGAACCTTGGCGGCCTTCTTCGCCTTCGACGGCGACTTGGCCTTGGCCGGCTTGGCCGCAGCCGCCTTCTTCGCACCCGCGGGAGCGGCCGACGCCGCAGACGCCTTCTTGGCGGCGCCCGCCTTCCGACCGGTCGCCGCCTTCACGCCACCAGCCTTCTTTGCGCCGGCCGCACGGGCGCCCTTCTTCTCCTTGCTGGCCGGAGCGGCGCGCTTCTTCTTGGCACCGCCAGCACGAGCCTTGCCGCCCTCGGCCGCCCCCCCGCCGCCGGCGCCGGCAAGCTTGAACGAGCCGGACGCGCCCTTCCCCTTCGTCTGCACCAGCTCGCCCGCCACGACGGCCGACTTGAGGTACTTCTTGATAAACGGCGCCAGCTTCTCCGCGTCCAGCTTGTAGTGCGCGGCAATGTACTTCTTGATCGCCTGCAGCGACGACCCGCCGCGCTCCTTCAGACTCTTGATGGCGGCCGTCACCATCTCAGAGGTGCGCGGGTGCGCAGGCTTGGCGCGCGGCTTCTTCGCAGACGACGCAGACTTGGCCTTCTTCGTAGTGCCGGTGGCGGCGGGTGCCGCAGCAGTCTCGTTCGTAGCCGCCTGATCTGCCATTTCGACGACGCGCGTAACACACAGCGAGAGCGAGAGCGAGAGCGAGCGGGACGGCAGGCAGGCACGCAAGCACAGCACAGCAGCAGAGCAGAGAATCACAAGGCCCAGCCAGTGTCGCGGGCGGGCGCGGACGGCCGAGAGAGCGGCCGCCACTCTGCGCGCCGCCGCGCCGCGCCTCCCGCGCTTGCTACCGCCCAACGTCCGACAGCCTGTGCGGAGCAGCCCCAAACCTGCGCCACAACCGCCCGCGCCTTTCAAACCACCGAGGATGGGGCTACACACAGCCACACCACAGTCGCCAACCAGTCGCCACGGCAGCGCCGCAAACCACGGCCAAACTGCAGCTACCGCGCGCTACAGCCTGGGTCGGCCCGCCGAGAATCGCCGCCCCCGCCCAAATGCCGCCCCCACAGCCCCAGCCGACGACCCGCCACAATGGCCAAACCTTCGGCAAAACTCCCACACCGTCGCCGCGGCAGCCCGGCCAGCGCGGCCGGCGCCACAGCCACACAAGCCGAGGCGTGCGGCGATGACGGCCGTGCAAACGCGCCTCCGCCGCCCCATCGCCTTCCGTCGCCCTCCCGCCGTTTCCCGATCGGCCCGCAGCCGTCGGGCCACATCGCGCGCCGTCCTCCTCCTCTCGCCCGCCAACATTCACAGCCGTTTATCAACAATTGCCCGCCGCAAACGGACGCCGCCTGCGCAACAGGCGCCGCCGCCCCTCGCCGCTTCCGACCCAACCCCTCGACCGAGGCAAACCGCAATCCGAATCTACAGACCAACCCAATCTGCCGTCAGCACACACGACAGCCGACCTTACACGTTACGCGTTACACATTACGTTTACACGTCTAGGTTAGGTTAGGGTTAGGTGGACGTGGGTTAGGTTAAGGGGACTTGGGTTAGGTTAAGCGTCAAACTTAGGTTAAGCATTCAAACACGTCAGGCGTCAGAGGTTAGGTTAGGTTACACGTTAGGTTAAGGGGTCAGTGCTAGGTTAAAAAAAAGCGTTCAAACGTGAGGCGTCAGCCGGACAGCTTACCTTACGTAGACGTTAGGGGCTCACAGGCTGAGCTCACCTCGCCACACCACAGGTTAGGTTCGGTTCGCTCGGCTCAGCGTAAAGCGCCGAGGTCAGGGTTACGTTCGTTCACCTTCGGGCGCCACACTTTCGGTTGAAAGGTCGCGACGGGACGACGTCGGCAGGCACGCCGCAAACGAACAAAAACGTACAGACGACGTCGAAAACCGCCGACAGACGGGGGAGCAGCACGACCACGACCAGATACCGAGCGCGAACGAGACACACGCGAACCACCCCCACCGGCCAAAGGGCACCACACAACAACCCAGAGCACCACGTGTCGACACCAGAGCAACCCGCCGCTCACGCGACATGGCTGGCACCGAAGGGCAACCGCCCGCAACTGCGCTTTCCGCGCCGGCCCGGATGCACGTCGTGCTACAACAACACCACTACCGTACACAGCCGCTGTTCACAACATCACTATCATGCGCGCCCGCGGCTCGCCGCCGTCGCAGTCGCAGCCCCAACGCCAGCACTTTTGCACCACCATTCACACGCACCGCAACACAGCTCGCCGACACAGCCGAACAAAACAAACACCACACAACAACAGCAACAACGCCGCCGCCTCTACTTGTGCCGGCGACCCACCCCGCCGATGGCGCACCTTTCGCCAGCCGGCAATCGACACACACGCACCCACCCACCCCCCGGGGCCCAGTGCAAACAAAAAAAACACACAAAAACAAAAAAACCAAACAAAAACAAAACGACACGGGAAGCGCACACCGCCACTTCGCGCGCACGCCACCAACCAGTCGTCGTCTCAAAATAACAAACACAAAAAAAAAATAAACTAACAACTAGGGCAACACGAAACAAAAAACGCCTCGCACGAACCGCCCACAAAAAGGACAAGCACACGCACAGCCTCTGCTGACGACCACGACGCAGCGGCACGCTGCTCCTGTCCCGCGCCCCGCGCCCCACTCGAGTCACAACTCACGCGACACCGTCAACGACGGGCTCGCTTCCCGCAACCTACCACCTTTCCGCCACGACGCACAGCCCCAGCCCCACCCGACGACGCGCCCGTGGCAACGACTGCACTTTCACCACCGCCTCCCCCTTCCCCCCCAAAACACACACACACACACACACACACACACACACACACACACACAGCCAGCCAAAAACGCACTCGCGACCCACACATGCACACGCCAACCAGTCAACGTCGACAACCACACGCAAGGCTCGAAACGAAACCGGCGTCCTTCCACGTTGCCATCAAGCTACGCGACACAAGACACAAGGAACCAACACAACAGCCGGCCCCACTAATTCCCCACTCTCACGCCGCAAAAAGCACACCGAAACCGCCAAACGCACGCACATTCCCCTTCGCACTGACACCGACCGGCTCGCTACCACACACCTCTCGGCAGCCGTTTCACGCCAATTCGCCACACCGCCCACACAGTCGACAAGCGCCCGCCCTGTACGGCACACGCAACGACGCAGCGCAGCAAAGGGCGCCCGCAACACATACCTCTCCTCCCCCTCTCTCTCTCTCTCCGCCGCCCGACGCGCCAACCGCCACACCACACCGCCAGCCACTCGCAAATTGTGCACTGCCACCAGCCACACGTCCAACACGCCGCGCCGCCTCCGGCCACCCGCCAGGGGGCGCTCACGTCCGCGACAACAGCGCGGCCCGCCGGGCCGGGCCGGGCCGAACCGAACCGAGCCGCCGCTGCTCTGCACTCGGCACGGCCACACCCTGCTGCAGACCGGGCTCGTCTCTCTGTACGCGTCTGCCTGCGCATCAACACAACACGACCTTTTTTTTTTCCTCTCTCTACCGCCATCCCTTCTTCTCGCGTTTTACTCGTTGTTGCAGCAGCGGCGCACACCTACACATCCACAGCCCCAGCCGAGCCGAGCCGGCCTCACCTCAGGGCCCGCCGCCAGCGTCTCCTCCTCGGGCACAGGTGCGGTGCTGTGGCCGCCCATCCAACCGCATTGCTGGCCGTCCAGCCGCCAGGCGTTCCCACTGCCGCGAGCCACGCCGCGCACCGACCCTGCTGCAGAAAACGAAGCATAGCCAGAGACCGACCGATACACAAAGCAAGCCGTCGCCTCGCCTCTTGTCCTTCCTGCCTTCCTTCCGCCCCCGCCCTTCTCACACCACCGCCTCTCCACTTTCGCCCCCCCCCTCCTCCTTTTTTTTTTTTTTTTTTTTGTTTTCTTCTTTCTTTCTTTCTTTCTTTCTTTCTTTGGCCCTCTCTCCTTCCCGCCATGGCGGTTACGGCACCGCCTGCAGCGGCAGATTTTGTGCGCCCACACGCCTACTCCTACCACCATTAACCTCGCCCTGCCCTGCCCATCAACGTCGCAGTCGAACCGACGCTTGCCAACACACTGCCGACGTTCCTTTCTCTTTTCGGCCTACGCCCATTACGCGCCGCCGCCACAGCACCTTCCCTTCCCACAACACACCGACGTCATCACACGCACCCAAAACAGGGGCCACGACCGTGTTCCTCGCCCACTCCCGTCCCGCACGGTACGCACATTCCCAACTATTATTACCGCGCACCCTCCCTTTCCAATCTGTGTGTCTCTGTGTCTGTGTCCTGTCCGCGCGTGACGCCTCTCAACATCCGCCGTCCCCCGTCCCCCGTCCCGTTTTCGCCCCCATGCCGTCGTCGCGCCGCCTCCTCCCCGTCCACCGCCGCCCCTGTCCGCCCCGCACCACACCATACACCGCTGCTTGTCCCGGCCGTTGCCACCAAAGGCGCCGACCGCAAACGCGCCACGCCGCAGCCCCCGTGCGTCTCGCGCTCGCTTGCATCTCCGTGCCGACGCTGCCTCTCTTCCCGCTCGCACTCGACCTCGACAACACAGTCTTTGGCTCCGCCACTGCGTGTTCCGGTGGTACGCACGCTGCAACACGTATGTATTCATTACCAGAGCGATGGCGAGGCATGACAGCATCTCTGTCTGACCAGAGAGTTATTTATCGTTGCTAGTCGGCGCTTGGACCGCGCCAGACGACAGTAGTGGCACGCACCGGGTCGCCAGGAACAGTTGTTATATATATTGTAGCGCGAGTCGGGAGAGGTAGTAGTCGGTCGACAGTAGTAGCGGGTGGACGGTTGTACTGAGCGGGCGTCGGCGGCGTGCTCTGCTCGTCTCGCGACTCTGGTCACGGTTCGGGACGATGTATAGTATATTGTGTTATAATCAAAAGGTGGTGTGAAGCTGCATTTTGCGCAAATCTGATAACGTATGTTCATTGTACTTATTTTGTTCAACGACAAAAAGCCCCACTATTACTTTTTTCTAAAGTAACTTTTGTCTTTTAACGAAAAACATTCACTTTTTAAAGACTACTTCCTATGGCATTTCCCTCCAAGGAGTGCAATTAATTACCAGCCAGCACTCATTCATTGCACACAGCTGTGTAAGGGGTATCTACAATTGAGGAGCGGATACAAATGCAATTTTTTGTTTTGTTTTTTTTTTTTTTGTGCGTTGTAACCTCCCCGCAAAATTTAAAATAATGGACAATGTTATTTACGGATGCTAATGGACATTGCGCTAATTGTAACCTCGCCCACAATGAGAGGTATTGAAAATGGCAACAAAAATGTTAAATTCGCAATCTGACTCAAATATAAATTCTTCACAACATTTAAAAGTCCGTTCAGTGACAAGAAACTTCAATTAAACCGAAATATCGGTCTTTGGCCCTGTGCAAAACAATCAGAATTAAAGTCTTACCTCAGAATAAATGGATGTCACATTTCTGCTCTTGTTTGTTGCGCAGCGCTTGGAGGAACTGCATTGCAAATAATAATATTCTCTTTTTTTTTTGTGATTTTAGTGAAATTTTTCTTCAAAGAAGTGGAATGAAATGTGAAGTGCAACGAACTCTTCAGTTCAATAAAAAATTAAATGTTTGAAAAATGCTTTTGAAATAAAAATTATTATTGGGGAACTTGTTGGAGAATAATTACAATAAATAAAATTGTTCATTATCTAATGATTATATTAATTCACAGTATACCTTATTCACCATCTTGACCAGTGTTGCCGACCGCCTACATCACACAACCGCACTCGGCTGCTACTACTGACCGACCGCTCTGCATGACGACTATTAGCGTACTGCACGCGACGACTACTGACAGAGTACAGCCCTCAACTAGACAGACCTACAGACTCGCAACGACCGACCGACTGACTGACTGACTGACTGACTGACTGACTGAGAACCGCTCGCAACACTCGCGCGGTCCAGCGCAAACTCTCTGGTCACAGATGCTACAATGTCTCGCCATCGCTGCTATGTTACATACGTGTTTCAGTGTCTTTTTCATTGGGGTGACGATCTTTGGCTCTTTTTATTCTGAATACAGGGCCAAAGGTCAACGCTGCTGCCCTTATACAATTTATCAGGTTTCATTATGTCTGTTGCAATGTTACATACGGTTCATTCTTTCATTAATATTATCGTTGGGTTTGTTTTGTAGGGACGTTAACATTCTGGCACATTTCTATTATCATCGGACTCTCTGCTATTTGTGCAGGGAGGTTATACCTGGGTCCATTTCCATTTCCATTTACATTCTAATATTGATAGACTTTTTGTTTTCTTTTTTGTTTCTTGTTGTTTTTCCTTCTTTTTTTTGTTGTTTTTTTTTTTGTTTGTTTTGTTTTTCCCGCTCTCACCACCACCGCCGCATCACGCCTCCCGTTTTCTTGGTTTCTTTTCTGTCCTTCAACTGCTTCAACATCACCGCGCCCCATTTCCACACCACAGCCATCAGCCTCCAAGACGGGCAGGCGCAGTGTGCCATTTCCGGCGCACAAGCACACCCGTACGGTACTCTCCTCGCCCCCACGCCACCAACAACACAGCGACCACGCGGCTGTCAGGCACGGCACGGCACGGCACGGCACCGGCGAAATGCGCCGCCCCCGCCCCTCCGCGCATCCGTCCGTCTCGCCACGTTCACTGACAGCCGCGTCTGCGGCTACACCACGACAACCACAACACAACACCGCTCCCCTCCCTGGCAACTCATTGTTTTTCTCCTCCTCTTTTGCACAAACCACAACGCCGAGCACAGGCGCAAGCCACCCACACCGCGCCCCTCCCCGTCCCGCCTTTCTTTGGCCGCCGCTCCTCGTTTGCCCCCTCCCATCTCCCGAAATGCCATGCCAGCAGCGTTACGCATGCCCCTCCCCTGTCCACACAACACTACCGCCAAACGAACAGCCTTCCGGGCCACATGCAGGGCACGCCCACCTCCAAACACTGCCAATTCACGGACGCACACACACACACACACACACACACACACACACACACACACTTTCTCGACACCTTTCTGTACGGAGGGTGCGTCATCTCGACCGTGACAGAGTGACGCCAACTATCGACGATCCATTTCCCCCCACTGGTGAAACATGTCCACTAACACCTACATACATCATTCAAGTACACAGACAATAGCATACACACAATGGGAGGGCACACGAACATGGACGGCACGGCACTGTCATACACTCTTCCTCACAACCATATCAACAAACGTTACGTACATCCGGGAAAGCGAAAGCGAAAGCGAAAGCAAAAGCAAAAGCAAAGCCCAATGCAGCCGTCAAAGGTAACGTTCACCACGGCAGACACTTGCAGCCGCGCCGCCGTTAAACGCATTTCAGTGCGGCTCCAATACGCCTCCGACACGGGAACGTTCCGTTGCTCTACGAATGCGTTTCTCCCCTTTTTCCCTTCCTCTCTCTTTTGCCCCCCCTCCTTGCACTCTTGCCTCATTCCTCACGTTCTGCCCAGACATTCGACCGATCAAAGTCAACCTTTCGTCACCGTTCTCAGCGCGACGGTGTACAACAGTATGACGGGTGTGCCCAAGACTTCGGTTCAGTTGCGTGACGCCGGTCTATCGCGCCGATCGACAGTTACTCAGGGGGCGACGGATCGGACCACGTCACCGACACACAAAACACTTTCAAACAAACACATACATACCGGATGGACACAGACAAACACGTGTACAGACATTCGCCAAACAAACGACGACCGCCGCCGCCGCCGCCGCCGCCGCCGCCGCCGCCGTCTAGCGTCGCGCTTACTGTACTGCACTGGACACGCGTGCATCTTGAATGACGACATCGGTGTGCGTGCGTCGTACGCAATCAGTCAGACACGGCTATCAAAAATCAGAGTCGAATGGTACATCATCGTGCGTGTCGCCGTACACGTACAGTACAATACAACAACAATGCGTCTTAATGGCACGTTCAATTTCAACGTCACTCACACACCTCCACGCTGCAGTTACGTCGCACCATTGTCAAACTCGGCGTACAGCAAAGGGAATAGTGGGCGGCAAAAAAAAACCAAACAAAAACATTTCACATTTCACCCTCGCCATGTATGATGTGCAAAAAACAAACCCGCAAACGGCCGTCGTTACGGTGACACAAAAGTCGCCGATCGCACTGTCCCCCCTCGCAGACAGGTAACACACACACACCACCACCAATGGGTCAAAACCACTCCAACGAGGCGTGCCACCATTCCACGCCACGGCGACCAACCTCGTGGCCGTCCCCCGCAACACGCTTTGACGCGCCCCCCCCCCCCCCACCCACAATCAAAATGCACACATACATCACAGCCGTCCACACAAACAACAACAACAACAATTCCGCCCTTCCCGCAAAAGGCAAGTTGGTGGCCCTGAAAAGGGCCGTTTTGCCGCTCTCGCAACGGAGGAGCCTTCTCCATCCTTCCTTCCACTCCAGAGCCACCTCCTTACTTGGAGCTCGTGTACTTGGTCACCGCCTTCGTGCCCTCGCTCACGGCGTGCTTGGCCAGCTCGCCAGGCAGCAACAGCCGCACAGCGGTCTGGATCTCGCGGGACGTGATGGTCGAGCGCTTGTTGTAGTGCGCCAGGCGAGAAGCCTCGGCCGCAATGCGCTCGAAAATGTCGTTCACGAAGCTGTTCATGATGCTCATCGCCTTCGACGAGATGCCCGTGTCAGGGTGCACCTGCTTCAGCACCTTGTAGATGTAGATGGCATAGCTCTCCTTCCTCTTGCGCTTCTTCTTCTTGTCGCCCTTCGAAATGTTCTTCTGCGCCTTGCCAGCCTTCTTGGCGGCCTTCCCGCTAGTCTTGGGCGGCATCTCGAACGAACGTACGGCAGCAGCAACACCAGTAGCAAGCGCTCCGCTCTAGTCAGCGTCTCCCCACACAGTGGCACCCGCCGCCAGCCGCCGCCGCACCTTTACCAGCTCGCCCTGTTGCGGCCGCCGACCAATGGGGCGCGCGCGCAACCGGCCGCCGCACCCGAGCCCATAAAGCACCCCCACCCCGGCTGCGCCGGCACGCACTCCGCTGCTCGACTCGCTGCCGCTCGCACCGGTCGTTTTCGTTTCCGTTTCGTGTGCACCGTCGCTAGCCCATCGCCATGTCCGGACGCGGAAAGGGAGGCAAAGTCAAGGGCAAGTCAAAGTCCCGCTCAAGCAGGGCTGGGCTCCAGTTCCCGGTCGGCAGAATCCACCGCCTCCTGCGCAAGGGAAACTACGCAGAGCGCGTCGGCGCCGGGGCGCCCGTCTACCTCGCCGCCGTCATGGAGTACCTCGCGGCTGAGGTGCTCGAGCTGGCCGGAAACGCGGCCCGCGACAACAAGAAGACGCGCATCATCCCGCGCCACCTGCAGCTTGCCATCCGCAACGACGAGGAGCTCAACAAGCTCCTGTCGGGCGTCACCATCGCACAGGGTGGTGTCCTGCCCAACATCCAGGCCGTCCTGCTGCCAAAGAAGACCGAGAAGAAGGCCTAAAGGAGGCCAAGGCAATCGCAGCGCCGCGTGCTCCCCTGCACGCAACGCGCTTTGCCGGCTCGGCTCGGCCCGGCCCACAACAATCGGCCCTTTTCAGGGCCACCACACAAACCTACGTCCAAAGCAAAATTTCAGTCGTCCTCGCCGCACCTTGTTTTGTTTTAACTTTGCACTTTCACAGCACAGCCGCCGCCGGCGCACGTCCGCCATCTTGTCGTCCACACAGCCCGTGTGGCCCAACAAACACACACACACACACACACATTCATTCATTTTGCACGGTCGCAGTCGCCTTCCAAACGACAACGGCAGCAATAATGACCATTGTTACAGGGAGGCGTGTCGACACACCGCCCTCCACTCCCGCGCGCAACGGCCGTCGACACGAACGAAACAGCTGATCCGGCCGCCTGTGCCCACACGCCTTGCCTCGGAAACCCCAACGCCGCCGCAAACACACAGAGCCAAACCACGCAAGCAAATAATCACCGCCTCTCGCACAACAACACACAGCCCGCCATCTCCGTCGCGATCGATACAACGACACACAATAACAAACACAAACGAAGCAGCTCCCACACACAGCCAGCCACATGACACGTTTCCTTTCCTTCTCCCCTCCCAGTCACATCACGTCGCTCAAACGGAAAGAAAGAAACAAACAAACAAACAACACAGACTCTTTCGCACTTTTCAACTTCCGAACAGTGTGGTGGCCCTGAAAAGGGCCGTTTCCTAGTCTCTCCCACCCACAAGCACGGCCGCGGGAAGGCCAGCGCCCGCTGCGACGCAGCCTAACCGCCGAAACCGTACAGGGTGCGCCCCTGCCTCTTCAGGGCGTACACCACGTCCATGGCCGTCACAGTCTTGCGCTTGGCGTGCTCAGTGTACGTCACCGCGTCGCGGATCACGTTCTCCAGGAACACCTTCAGCACCCCGCGGGTCTCCTCGTAGATCAGACCAGAGATGCGCTTCACGCCGCCCCTGCGAGCCAGGCGGCGGATGGCGGGCTTCGTGATGCCCTGGATGTTGTCGCGCAACACCTTGCGGTGCCGCTTGGCGCCACCCTTGCCGAGCCCCTTTCCTCCCTTGCCGCGGCCTGTCATCCTTCCTTCCTCGGGCAAAGCAAAACGTGCACAAACAGCAGCTGCAGCGGCTGGCGAGTCGGCTACGGTCTGCGCCCAGCGCGCCCGCCGCCCCCCTATATAGACTCTGGCCCGCCCTCCCCCCACCACGCGCAACCGAGGGCATATAAGCGCAGCACGGAGGCGCGCGGGCCCGTTGTCAAGGCAGCACCGGACGCCGCGCCGCACCTAACCTCCACGCACGCCGCTCCGCTACCGCTATGGCCCGCACAAAGCAAACGGCCCGCAAGTCCACCGGCGGAAAGGCGCCGCGCAAACAGCTCGCCACCAAGGCGGCGAGGAAGAGCGCGCCCGCCACCGGAGGCGTCAAGAAGCCCCACCGCTACAGGCCGGGCACCGTCGCCCTGCGAGAAATCAGGCGCTACCAGAAGAGCACAGAGCTGCTCATCCGCAAGCTGCCATTCCAGCGCCTAGTGCGCGAGATCGCCCAGGACTTCAAGACCGACCTGCGCTTCCAGAGCTCCGCAGTCATGGCCCTGCAGGAGGCCAGCGAGGCCTACCTCGTCGGCCTCTTCGAAGACACCAACCTGTGCGCAATCCACGCCAAGCGCGTCACCATCATGCCCAAGGACATCCAGCTCGCGCGCCGCATCCGCGGCGAGCGCGCCTAAACCGCGCCGCGGCACCGCACCGCACAAACAAAAACGGCCCTTTTCAGGGCCACTAACATCTCTCCGTCGCGAGCAAACTTTGTCGGTCGCCTGCCTCTCGCCCCGCAACCCAAAAACAACAACCACCACTTCCCGTCCGTCCGCCACACCCGCTCACTCTGCCTGCCTGCTTAGCAGCGCGCAACAATCACACATCATCCCTCCCCGGCGCTCAAAGCGCACAATACCCAACGGCCGACGTCACACCGCACGGGTGGCTGGCCGGCCGGCCGCCGCTTTCGTTTCGAAAACACAAAAACAAACCCGCACTCCACTCCGACGGCCAACGGCCAGGCAGGCGCGCTCGCTCGCTCTACACGCCACCGAAATCCCCGCCGACTCCTTCCACATCTCAACGTGCCCCCCGTTGCAAAACATAACACACACACACACACACACACACAAAGGAACAAAACAACAAAGACCAGACACGACTAGACAAGACAGACATCCGAGAAGAACGAACGCAGGCAAGCCAACCAACGTATTCAAACAAAACAACGTGACAGAAAACCAACCGTCGGCCGCCGCCACAAACACGGCGACAATCAACAACAACACCGCTTACCGCTACCGCCGCCCACACCCGCCACCGACCCCCGCAATCCAACCACCACGGCACGCAAACAGCATCCCCACGGGCATACAGAAACGCCAGACAGACAGACAGACAGACACCCACACCAAACGCAACACGACAATCAAAACCTTCCCCGACGTGCTTTGATGGCCCTGAGAAGGGCCGTTTTGGGCCGCGCGTCTCTTGCGCGCCACTAGACGACGACGGGGGGTGGGGACGACGGAGTCAAGCGCCAAACCCTTCCTTTCTCCCATCTCTTTCTCCTCTACTCTACTTCTTCTTCTTGGGCGAAGCCTTCGCCTTAGACGGCGTCGTCGCCTTCTTCGGGCGCGGCGCCTTCGGCTTCTTCGTCGGAACCTTGGCGGCCTTCTTCGCCTTCGACGGCGACTTGGCCTTGGCCGGCTTGGCCGCAGCCGCCTTCTTCGCACCCGCGGGAGCGGCCGACGCCGCAGACGCCTTCTTGGCGGCGCCCGCCTTCCGACCGGTCGCCGCCTTCACGCCACCAGCCTTCTTTGCGCCGGCCGCACGGGCGCCCTTCTTCTCCTTGCTGGCCGGAGCGGCGCGCTTCTTCTTGGCACCGCCAGCACGAGCCTTGCCGCCCTCGGCCGCCCCCCCCGCCGCCGGCGCCGGCAAGCTTGAACGAGCCGGACGCGCCCTTCCCCTTCGTCTGCACCAGCTCGCCCGCCACGACGGCCGACTTGAGGTACTTCTTGATAAACGGCGCCAGCTTCTCCGCGTCCAGCTTGTAGTGCGCGGCAATGTACTTCTTGATCGCCTGCAGCGACGACCCGCCGCGCTCCTTCAGACTCTTGATGGCGGCCGTCACCATCTCAGAGGTGCGCGGGTGCGCAGGCTTGGCGCGCGGCTTCTTCGCAGACGACGCAGACTTGGCCTTCTTCGTAGTGCCGGTGGCGGCGGGTGCCGCAGCAGTCTCGTTCGTAGCCGCCTGATCTGCCATTTCGACGACGCGCGTAACACACAGCGAGAGCGAGAGCGAGAGCGAGCGGGACGGCAGGCAGGCACGCAAGCACAGCACAGCAGCAGAGCAGAGAATCACAAGGCCCAGCCAGTGTCGCGGGCGGGCGCGGACGGCCGAGAGAGCGGCCGCCACTCTGCGCGCCGCCGCGCCGCGCCTCCCGCGCTTGCTACCGCCCAACGTCCGACAGCCTGTGCGGAGCAGCCCCAAACCTGCGCCACAACCGCCCGCGCCTTTCAAACCACCGAGGATGGGGCTACACACAGCCACACCACAGTCGCCAACCAGTCGCCACGGCAGCGCCGCAAACCACGGCCAAACTGCAGCTACCGCGCGCTACAGCCTGGGTCGGCCCGCCGAGAATCGCCGCCCCCGCCCAAATGCCGCCCCCACAGCCCCAGCCGACGACCCGCCACAATGGCCAAACCTTCGGCAAAACTCCCACACCGTCGCCGCGGCAGCCCGGCCAGCGCGGCCGGCGCCACAGCCACACAAGCCGAGGCGTGCGGCGATGACGGCCGTGCAAACGCGCCTCCGCCGCCCCATCGCCTTCCGTCGCCCTCCCGCCGTTTCCCGATCGGCCCGCAGCCGTCGGGCCACATCGCGCGCCGTCCTCCTCCTCTCGCCCGCCAACATTCACAGCCGTTTATCAACAATTGCCCGCCGCAAACGGACGCCGCCTGCGCAACAGGCGCCGCCGCCCCTCGCCGCTTCCGACCCAACCCCTCGACCGAGGCAAACCGCAATCCGAATCTACAGACCAACCCAATCTGCCGTCAGCACACACGACAGCCGACCTTACACGTTACGCGTTACACATTACGTTTACACGTCTAGGTTAGGTTAGGGTTAGGTGGACGTGGGTTAGGTTAAGGGGACTTGGGTTAGGTTAAGCGTCAAACTTAGGTTAAGCATTCAAACACGTCAGGCGTCAGAGGTTAGGTTAGGTTACACGTTAGGTTAAGGGGTCAGTGCTAGGTTAAAAAAAAGCGTTCAACGTGAGGCGTCAGCCGGACAGCTTACCTTACGTAGACGTTAGGGGCTCACAGGCTGAGCTCACCTCGCCACACCACAGGTTAGGTTCGGTTCGCTCGGCTCAGCGTAAAGCGCCGAGGTCAGGGTTACGTTCGTTCACCTTCGGGCGCCACACTTTCGGTTGAAAGGTCGCGACGGGACGACGTCGGCAGGCACGCCGCAAACGAACAAAAACGTACAGACGACGTCGAAAACCGCCGACAGACGGGGGAGCAGCACGACCACGACCAGATACCGAGCGCGAACGAGACACACGCGAACCACCCCCACCGGCCAAAGGGCACCACACAACAACCCAGAGCACCACGTGTCGACACCAGAGCAACCCGCCGCTCACGCGACATGGCTGGCACCGAAGGGCAACCGCCCGCAACTGCGCTTTCCGCGCCGGCCCGGATGCACGTCGTGCTACAACAACACCACTACCGTACACAGCCGCTGTTCACAACATCACTATCATGCGCGCCCGCGGCTCGCCGCCGTCGCAGTCGCAGCCCCAACGCCAGCACTTTTGCACCACCATTCACACGCACCGCAACACAGCTCGCCGACACAGCCGAACAAAACAAACACCACACAACAACAGCAACAACGCCGCCGCCTCTACTTGTGCCGGCGACCCACCCCGCCGATGGCGCACCTTTCGCCAGCCGGCAATCGACACACACGCACCCACCCACCCCCCGGGGCCCAGTGCAAACAAAAAAAACACACAAAAACAAAAAAACCAAACAAAAACAAAACGACACGGGAAGCGCACACCGCCACTTCGCGCGCACGCCACCAACCAGTCGTCGTCTCAAAATAACAAACACAAAAAAAAAATAAACTAACAACTAGGGCAACACGAAACAAAAAACGCCTCGCACGAACCGCCCACAAAAAGGACAAGCACACGCACAGCCTCTGCTGACGACCACGACGCAGCGGCACGCTGCTCCTGTCCCGCGCCCCGCGCCCCACTCGAGTCACAACTCACGCGACACCGTCAACGACGGGCTCGCTTCCCGCAACCTACCACCTTTCCGCCACGACGCACAGCCCCAGCCCCACCCGACGACGCGCCCGTGGCAACGACTGCACTTTCACCACCGCCTCCCCCTTCCCCCCCAAAACACACACACACACACACACACACACACACACACACACACACAGCCAGCCAAAAAACGCACTCGCGACCCACACATGCACACGCCAACCAGTCAACGTCGACAACCACACGCAAGGCTCGAAACGAAACCGGCGTCCTTCCACGTTGCCATCAAGCTACGCGACACAAGACACAAGGAACCAACACAACAGCCGGCCCCACTAATTCCCCACTCTCACGCCGCAAAAAGCACACCGAAACCGCCAAACGCACGCACATTCCCCTTCGCACTGACACCGACCGGCTCGCTACCACACACCTCTCGGCAGCCGTTTCACGCCAATTCGCCACACCGCCCACACAGTCGACAAGCGCCCGCCCTGTACGGCACACGCAACGACGCAGCGCAGCAAAGGGCGCCCGCAACACATACCTCTCCTCCCCCTCTCTCTCTCTCTCCGCCGCCCGACGCG
Organism: Schistocerca piceifrons; assembly: GCF_021461385.2. Lineage (NCBI taxonomy): Eukaryota > Metazoa > Arthropoda > Insecta > Orthoptera > Acrididae > Schistocerca > Schistocerca piceifrons. The sequence continues at coordinate 51,594 of NW_025727252.1, read as the reverse complement.
CCAACCGCCACACCACACCGCCAGCCACTCGCAAATTGTGCACTGCCACCAGCCACACGTCCAACACGCCGCGCCGCCTCCGGCCACCCGCCAGGGGGCGCTCACGTCCGCGACAACAGCGCGGCCCGCCGGGCCGGGCCGGGCCGAACCGAACCGAGCCGCCGCTGCTCTGCACTCGGCACGGCCACACCCTGCTGCAGACCGGGCTCGTCTCTCTGTACGCGTCTGCCTGCGCATCAACACAACACGACCTTTTTTTTTTTCCTCTCTCTACCGCCATCCCTTCTTCTCGCGTTTTACTCGTTGTTGCAGCAGCGGCGCACACCTACACATCCACAGCCCCAGCCGAGCCGAGCCGGCCTCACCTCAGGGCCCGCCGCCAGCGTCTCCTCCTCGGGCACAGGTGCGGTGCTGTGGCCGCCCATCCAACCGCATTGCTGGCCGTCCAGCCGCCAGGCGTTCCCACTGCCGCGAGCCACGCCGCGCACCGACCCTGCTGCAGAAAACGAAGCATAGCCAGAGACCGACCGATACACAAAGCAAGCCGTCGCCTCGCCTCTTGTCCTTCCTGCCTTCCTTCCGCCCCCGCCCTTCTCACACCACCGCCTCTCCACTTTCGCCCCCCCCCTCCTCCTTTTTTTTTTTTTTTTTTTGTTTTCTTCTTTCTTTCTTTCTTTCTTTCTTTCTTTGGCCCTCTCTCCTTCCCGCCATGGCGGTTACGGCACCGCCTGCAGCGGCAGATTTTGTGCGCCCACACGCCTACTCCTACCACCATTAACCTCGCCCTGCCCTGCCCATCAACGTCGCAGTCGAACCGACGCTTGCCAACACACTGCCGACGTTCCTTTCTCTTTTCGGCCTACGCCCATTACGCGCCGCCGCCACAGCACCTTCCCTTCCCACAACACACCGACGTCATCACACGCACCCAAAACAGGGGCCACGACCGTGTTCCTCGCCCACTCCCGTCCCGCACGGTACGCACATTCCCAACTATTATTACCGCGCACCCTCCCTTTCCAATCTGTGTGTCTCTGTGTCTGTGTCCTGTCCGCGCGTGACGCCTCTCAACATCCGCCGTCCCCCGTCCCCCGTCCCGTTTTCGCCCCCATGCCGTCGTCGCGCCGCCTCCTCCCCGTCCACCGCCGCCCCTGTCCGCCCCGCACCACACCATACACCGCTGCTTGTCCCGGCCGTTGCCACCAAAGGCGCCGACCGCAAACGCGCCACGCCGCAGCCCCCGTGCGTCTCGCGCTCGCTTGCATCTCCGTGCCGACGCTGCCTCTCTTCCCGCTCGCACTCGACCTCGACAACACAGTCTTTGGCTCCGCCACTGCGTGTTCCGGTGGTACGCACGCTGCAACACGTATGTATTCATTACCAGAGCGATGGCGAGGCATGACAGCATCTCTGTCTGACCAGAGAGTTATTTATCGTTGCTAGTCGGCGCTTGGACCGCGCCAGACGACAGTAGTGGCACGCACCGGGTCGCCAGGAACAGTTGTTATATATATTGTAGCGCGAGTCGGGAGAGGTAGTAGTCGGTCGACAGTAGTAGCGGGTGGACGGTTGTACTGAGCGGGCGTCGGCGGCGTGCTCTGCTCGTCTCGCGACTCTGGTCACGGTTCGGGACGATGTATAGTATATTGTGTTATAATCAAAAGGTGGTGTGAAGCTGCATTTTGCGCAAATCTGATAACGTATGTTCATTGTACTTATTTTGTTCAACGACAAAAAGCCCCACTATTACTTTTTTCTAAAGTAACTTTTGTCTTTTAACGAAAAACATTCACTTTTTAAAGACTACTTCCTATGGCATTTCCCTCCAAGGAGTGCAATTAATTACCAGCCAGCACTCATTCATTGCACACAGCTGTGTAAGGGGTATCTACAATTGAGGAGCGGATACAAATGCAATTTTTTGTTTTGTTTTTTTTTTTTTTGTGCGTTGTAACCTCCCCGCAAAATTTAAAATAATGGACAATGTTATTTACGGATGCTAATGGACATTGCGCTAATTGTAACCTCGCCCACAATGAGAGGTATTGAAAATGGCAACAAAAATGTTAAATTCGCAATCTGACTCAAATATAAATTCTTCACAACATTTAAAAGTCCGTTCAGTGACAAGAAACTTCAATTAAACCGAAATATCGGTCTTTGGCCCTGTGCAAAACAATCAGAATTAAAGTCTTACCTCAGAATAAATGGATGTCACATTTCTGCTCTTGTTTGTTGCGCAGCGCTTGGAGGAACTGCATTGCAAATAATAATATTCTCTTTTTTTTTTGTGATTTTAGTGAAATTTTTCTTCAAAGAAGTGGAATGAAATGTGAAGTGCAACGAACTCTTCAGTTCAATAAAAAATTAAATGTTTGAAAAATGCTTTTGAAATAAAAATTATTATTGGGGAACTTGTTGGAGAATAATTACAATAAATAAAATTGTTCATTATCTAATGATTATATTAATTCACAGTATACCTTATTCACCATCTTGACCAGTGTTGCCGACCGCCTACATCACACAACCGCACTCGGCTGCTACTACTGACCGACCGCTCTGCATGACGACTATTAGCGTACTGCACGCGACGACTACTGACAGAGTACAGCCCTCAACTAGACAGACCTACAGACTCGCAACGACCGACCGACTGACTGACTGACTGACTGACTGACTGACTGAGAACCGCTCGCAACACTCGCGCGGTCCAGCGCAAACTCTCTGGTCACAGATGCTACAATGTCTCGCCATCGCTGCTATGTTACATACGTGTTTCAGTGTCTTTTTCATTGGGGTGACGATCTTTGGCTCTTTTTATTCTGAATACAGGGCCAAAGGTCAACGCTGCTGCCCTTATACAATTTATCAGGTTTCATTATGTCTGTTGCAATGTTACATACGGTTCATTCTTTCATTAATATTATCGTTGGGTTTGTTTTGTAGGGACGTTAACATTCTGGCACATTTCTATTATCATCGGACTCTCTGCTATTTGTGCAGGGAGGTTATACCTGGGTCCATTTCCATTTCCATTTACATTCTAATATTGATAGACTTTTTGTTTTCTTTTTTGTTTCTTGTTGTTTTTCCTTCTTTTTTTTGTTGTTTTTTTTTTTGTTTGTTTTGTTTTTCCCGCTCTCACCACCACCGCCGCATCACGCCTCCCGTTTTCTTGGTTTCTTTTCTGTCCTTCAACTGCTTCAACATCACCGCGCCCCATTTCCACACCACAGCCATCAGCCTCCAAGACGGGCAGGCGCAGTGTGCCATTTCCGGCGCACAAGCACACCCGTACGGTACTCTCCTCGCCCCCACGCCACCAACAACACAGCGACCACGCGGCTGTCAGGCACGGCACGGCACGGCACGGCACCGGCGAAATGCGCCGCCCCCGCCCCTCCGCGCATCCGTCCGTCTCGCCACGTTCACTGACAGCCGCGTCTGCGGCTACACCACGACAACCACAACACAACACCGCTCCCCTCCCTGGCAACTCATTGTTTTTCTCCTCCTCTTTTGCACAAACCACAACGCCGAGCACAGGCGCAAGCCACCCACACCGCGCCCCTCCCCGTCCCGCCTTTCTTTGGCCGCCGCTCCTCGTTTGCCCCCTCCCATCTCCCGAAATGCCATGCCAGCAGCGTTACGCATGCCCCTCCCTGTCCCTGTCCACACAACACTACCGCCAAACGAACAGCCTTCCGGGCCACATGCAGGGCACGCCCACCTCCAAACACTGCCAATTCACGGACGCACACACACACACACACACACACACACACACACACACACACACTTTCTCGACACCTTTCTGTACGGAGGGTGCGTCATCTCGACCGTGACAGAGTGACGCCAACTATCGACGATCCATTTCCCCCACTGGTGAAACATGTCCACTAACACCTACATACATCATTCAAGTACACAGACAATAGCATACACACAATGGGAGGGCACACGAACATGGACGGCACGGCACTGTCATACACTCTTCCTCACAACCATATCAACAAACGTTACGTACATCCGGGAAAGCGAAAGCGAAAGCGAAAGCAAAAGCAAAAGCAAAGCCCAATGCAGCCGTCAAAGGTAACGTTCACCACGGCAGACACTTGCAGCCGCGCCGCCGTTAAACGCATTTCAGTGCGGCTCCAATACGCCTCCGACACGGGAACGTTCCGTTGCTCTACGAATGCGTTTCTCCCCTTTTTCCCTTCCTCTCTCTTTTGCCCCCCCTCCTTGCACTCTTGCCTCATTCCTCACGTTCTGCCCAGACATTCGACCGATCAAAGTCAACCTTTCGTCACCGTTCTCAGCGCGACGGTGTACAACAGTATGACGGGTGTGCCCAAGACTTCGGTTCAGTTGCGTGACGCCGGTCTATCGCGCCGATCGACAGTTACTCAGGGGGCGACGGATCGGACCACGTCACCGACACACAAAACACTTTCAAACAAACACATACATACCGGATGGACACAGACAAACACGTGTACAGACATTCGCCAAACAAACGACGACCGCCGCCGCCGCCGCCGCCGCCGCCGCCGCCGCCGTCTAGCGTCGCGCTTACTGTACTGCACTGGACACGCGTGCATCTTGAATGACGACATCGGTGTGCGTGCGTCGTACGCAATCAGTCAGACACGGCTATCAAAAATCAGAGTCGAATGGTACATCATCGTGCGTGTCGCCGTACACGTACAGTACAATACAACAACAATGCGTCTTAATGGCACGTTCAATTTCAACGTCACTCACACACCTCCACGCTGCAGTTACGTCGCACCATTGTCAAACTCGGCGTACAGCAAAGGGAATAGTGGGCGGCAAAAAAAAAACCAAACAAAAACATTTCACATTTCACCCTCGCCATGTATGATGTGCAAAAAACAAACCCGCAAACGGCCGTCGTTACGGTGACACAAAAGTCGCCGATCGCACTGTCCCCCCTCGCAGACAGGTAACACACACACACCACCACCAATGGGTCAAAACCACTCCAACGAGGCGTGCCACCATTCCACGCCACGGCGACCAACCTCGTGGCCGTCCCCCGCAACACGCTTTGACACAAACAACAACAACAACAATTCCGCCCTTCCCGCAAAAGGCAAGTTGGTGGCCCTGAAAAGGGCCGTTTTGCCGCTCTCGCAACGGAGGAGCCTTCTCCATCCTTCCTTCCACTCCAGAGCCACCTCCTTACTTGGAGCTCGTGTACTTGGTCACCGCCTTCGTGCCCTCGCTCACGGCGTGCTTGGCCAGCTCGCCAGGCAGCAACAGCCGCACAGCGGTCTGGATCTCGCGGGACGTGATGGTCGAGCGCTTGTTGTAGTGCGCCAGGCGAGAAGCCTCGGCCGCAATGCGCTCGAAAATGTCGTTCACGAAGCTGTTCATGATGCTCATCGCCTTCGACGAGATGCCCGTGTCAGGGTGCACCTGCTTCAGCACCTTGTAGATGTAGATGGCATAGCTCTCCTTCCTCTTGCGCTTCTTCTTCTTGTCGCCCTTCGAAATGTTCTTCTGCGCCTTGCCAGCCTTCTTGGCGGCCTTCCCGCTAGTCTTGGGCGGCATCTCGAACGAACGTACGGCAGCAGCAACACCAGTAGCAAGCGCTCCGCTCTAGTCAGCGTCTCCCCACACAGTGGCACCCGCCGCCAGCCGCCGCCGCACCTTTACCAGCTCGCCCTGTTGCGGCCGCCGACCAATGGGGCGCGCGCGCAACCGGCCGCCGCACCCGAGCCCATAAAGCACCCCCACCCCGGCTGCGCCGGCACGCACTCCGCTGCTCGACTCGCTGCCGCTCGCACCGGTCGTTTTCGTTTCCGTTTCGTGTGCACCGTCGCTAGCCCATCGCCATGTCCGGACGCGGAAAGGGAGGCAAAGTCAAGGGCAAGTCAAAGTCCCGCTCAAGCAGGGCTGGGCTCCAGTTCCCGGTCGGCAGAATCCACCGCCTCCTGCGCAAGGGAAACTACGCAGAGCGCGTCGGCGCCGGGGCGCCCGTCTACCTCGCCGCCGTCATGGAGTACCTCGCGGCTGAGGTGCTCGAGCTGGCCGGAAACGCGGCCCGCGACAACAAGAAGACGCGCATCATCCCGCGCCACCTGCAGCTTGCCATCCGCAACGACGAGGAGCTCAACAAGCTCCTGTCGGGCGTCACCATCGCACAGGGTGGTGTCCTGCCCAACATCCAGGCCGTCCTGCTGCCAAAGAAGACCGAGAAGAAGGCCTAAAGGAGGCCAAGGCAATCGCAGCGCCGCGTGCTCCCCTGCACGCAACGCGCTTTGCCGGCTCGGCTCGGCCCGGCCCACAACAATCGGCCCTTTTCAGGGCCACCACACAAACCTACGTCCAAAGCAAAATTTCAGTCGTCCTCGCCGCACCTTGTTTTGTTTTAACTTTGCACTTTCACAGCACAGCCGCCGCCGGCGCACGTCCGCCATCTTGTCGTCCACACAGCCCGTGTGGCCCAACAAACACACACACACACACACACACATTCATTTTGCACGGTCGCAGTCGCCTTCCAAACGACAACGGCAGCAATAATGACCATTGTTACAGGGAGGCGTGTCGACACACCGCCCTCCACTCCCGCGCGCAACGGCCGTCGACACGAACGAAACAGCTGATCCGGCCGCCTGTGCCCACACGCCTTGCCTCGGAAACCCCAACGCCGCCGCAAACACACAGAGCCAAACCACGCAAGCAAATAATCACCGCCTCTCGCACAACAACACACAGCCCGCCATCTCCGTCGCGATCGATACAACGACACACAATAACAAACACAAACGAAGCAGCTCCCACACACAGCCAGCCACATGACACGTTTCCTTTCCTTCTCCCCTCCCAGTCACATCACGTCGCTCAAACGGAAAGAAAGAAACAAACAAACAACACAGACTCTTTCGCACTTTTCAACTTCCGAACAGTGTGGTGGCCCTGAAAAGGGCCGTTTTCTAGTCTCTCCCACCCACAAGCACGGCCGCGGGAAGGCCAGCGCCCGCTGCGACGCAGCCTAACCGCCGAAACCGTACAGGGTGCGCCCCTGCCTCTTCAGGGCGTACACCACGTCCATGGCCGTCACAGTCTTGCGCTTGGCGTGCTCAGTGTACGTCACCGCGTCGCGGATCACGTTCTCCAGGAACACCTTCAGCACCCCGCGGGTCTCCTCGTAGATCAGACCAGAGATGCGCTTCACGCCGCCCCTGCGAGCCAGGCGGCGGATGGCGGGCTTCGTGATGCCCTGGATGTTGTCGCGCAACACCTTGCGGTGCCGCTTGGCGCCACCCTTGCCGAGCCCCTTTCCTCCCTTGCCGCGGCCTGTCATCCTTCCTTCCTCGGGCAAAGCAAAACGTGCACAAACAGCAGCTGCAGCGGCTGGCGAGTCGGCTACGGTCTGCGCCCAGCGCGCCCGCCGCCCCCCTATATAGACTCTGGCCCGCCCTCCCCCCACCACGCGCAACCGAGGGCATATAAGCGCAGCACGGAGGCGCGCGGGCCCGAGACGAGCCGTGGGTGCCGACCGGAGCGGACTGAGAGCCGCACAGCAGCAGTCGTCGAGCGAGCGAAGTGCCCGCGCACCCACCCCACCCCCCACCACCATCGAGGGGGACACAGCAGCCGTCGCTGAACAAAGCGTCAGCCCTCGCGGCGACCAGCCGTCTTCTTCATCAACAACGAGAAGGCAGAACAGCGCCATTGCACCTCCTACACCGAGGTGTAATCGAAAAGAGCAATTTTGTCGTGTTTCTCGCAATTTTGTCGTGTCGGTCTGTCTGAGTAATCAGGCAGACAAGCAAAAGTGTCGTGTTCATCTACCTAGCGCAAGCGGGTAGACAAGCAAAATTGTCGATACACCAGCGTCGCACGGCAGCTATTGCTGCCTCCTCCCACCAGAGTAGGGTAATCTCCGTACCAGGGCCGGTGGCGCAGCCCCGATACCCGCGTACGTGTAGATCAGGCCAAATCAGCCCACAGCTACCCTACGGTGTCAACAAGTGGGACTGAGCTGGAACAATCACTGGTGCGACCACACACACCACACACGACCACATCATGAACACTGAAGATCGAGGTGGGACCCCCCACCCCCGATCGCCTCCCCGCGGCACTATCGGCGGAGCAGAAGCGGCTACACCAACGACCGGCAACCGTACGGTGACTTACGTCGTGGAGAATCTTCCCCACGACATCACACAAAAAACGATGGCAGCAAAGATCAACTCATTTGTGGAATACGCTGTCAGGTCAGAGATTAGGTCCCTGAACGTAATAAGAAACGGGAGGGCCTACATCAACTCCACAACTAGAGGGCGGGAGGACTACTTCCAAAGAATCTTCAGACACCATATAGTGTCCTCAGTAACAGTGCGCCCTGAAAAAGTACGCGAACCGAGACAGCCCATGGAAAGGTCTCGAAAGCCACCCCTCAGCGCGGTCATCAAAAAAGTGCCACTAGATGTAGAGGCTAGTGAAGTGATCCACCAACTGCGCGAACAGGGCCTAGATGTAGAGAGGGCTTGGCGTATCACATCAAGGGAGAGGCAAGCACCCACCAGGAACTTTAGAATAATATCGCGTAATCAAGACACTATCGATAGCATACTCACACATGGCGTTGTCATTGATTATGCAAAAAAAGAAGCAGAACCCTCCAAACTACCTCCACCGCAGCCAGCGCAATGCGGGCAGTGCCTGGGCTTCGACCATTCCACAGCGAACTGCAAGGCCCAGCCAAAGTGTCCGCAGTGCGGAGGCAACCACAAACTTACCCGGTGTGACGTCAAAAACCCGGAAAAGTGTGCGAACTGCGAAGGTGACCACTCGGCCTTATCTTATAAGTGCCCCAAACGACCTAAGATCGCCGAAAAAGAAGAGCTGCGTGCGCCAATTAAAATCATGGACGCACCTACACCCATCCCACCTACAGAAGAACTCCAGCAGGAAATGGTCCTAAAGAATGACTTCCTCCGAATCCTCACTGGAGCACTCGTCAGCCTGTTCCAGGACCGGCGAGAAGAAGTAGTTAAAACTGTCAATCAGGTGTCGCAGCAAATTTTACACAAAAACATCAAGGCGACCCAGTCAGGAGTCTGCCTCCACATAACAGTGGCAGACAGGGTCAGTCCGGCAACACAACTGGATATAACTACACAACCACAGACACCTACCACACAAACATCCCAACCCCCACACACACCTACACAACATCAGACACCCACCACACAAACGCCCCAACCGCAACACGCACCCGCACGAACACAAAACACACCACACCCACACACTTCCAGAAACTAAACTTACTAAAACCCAAGTCGCGGTACAAACATGGCCGACCACCAACAGCAGTTAAATCTCCTCTTCGCCAACGCGAGAGGAGTTAAAGACAGGAGAACACTACTCACGCACACACTATTGCGCAACAACATACATGTGGCCGGAATCGCCGAAACGTGGCTGTCTGATGGGAAGCAGTGCAATATACCGAAGTTCAACTGTTTCCGTAAGGACAGAGACGGTAGAGGCGGCGTCGCGCTATACGTGCGCAATACGATAGCGGCTACGGAAGTCCCTCCCCCCGCACAGCTTGGAGACACAGAGATCGTCATGGTCAAACTAAAGGGCCACAACGCCAGGACTGTAACAATTGCATGTATGTACAACCCTCCCAATAACCCTCTCCCGATCCACGCGATACGACACCTTATGACGAAAGACAGATTCATCTTACTAGCTGACCTGAACGCGCGACACGAGAGACTTGGCGACCACAGCACAAACCACAACGGACAAATCCTCTTTGACCTTCTAACGACCGAACCCGTAGACCGCCTCCCCATCTACCAACCCACCTTTATAGGCCACCAAGGAACGTCAGCGCCCGATCATGTCCTATACAGCCCTACCATGAGTGACGCAATAGCCAATGCGGAAGTCGGCAACTCAATAACAAGTGACCACCTCCCCATCCTCTTCTCCACAACTGCAATAGCACCACCGAATCCTCCACCAATCAGACGAACTATACGACAGTACTCAAACGCCGACTGGAATAAATACAAAGACGTACTCGAACAAGAATTATCCATCCCCATGACCGTGACAGACCCCCACGACCTGGAACTTGCCACGACTAAAATAGAATCAGCATTTAAACTCGCAATAGAAGAAGCCATACCACAAATCACCATAGACAACTGGAAACCTACTATCCCCCGAGAAGCTCTCGACCTAATTCAACGGAAAAGACGACTACAAAGAGAGATGAGACGAACCAACAACCCGAACTTACGACAAACCTGGAACCGACTGAACAATCGCGTCAAACAAATCATCTCGACACATCGACAAAGACAATGGGAAGAAACATGCGAGAGACTAAACTACAGGAACGGAGGACAATTTTGGAAACGATTTAAAACACTGACGGGACAAAGAGCGACAACTACCAACACACTAATTACAAACAACGAGCCAACGACAGACCCACAACAACAAGCCGACATCTACAAAGACGTGTTAGAAGACGTATACTCCTTCCCACATGACAACAACTTCGATGAGGTTTTCAGACGAACGGTAGAACTCCGACTCCCACGACTACTTAACACACACACAGTAGAGACGGAAAACGAAAACTCCCTAACTAAACCGATAACTGACAAAGAAATAATGGACGCGATACTAACGGGACGGAACTCAGCGCCAGGCCTAAACGACATACGACGAATCCACCTACAAAAGGCACCTCTCCTTACACTCATCCCTATCCTATCCCTTATATTCAATTACTGCATCAGTACAGAGACCATCCCAACTGCCTGGAAAACAAGCAAGACGATTATGATCCCTAAACCAGACAAACTAAGAACAGACCCACGATCCTACAGACCCATCTCTCTTTTAGACGTACTGGGAAAAACCTATGAAAGAATCATCACAGACAGACTCAAGACATACGTAGAACAGAAAGAACTCCTTCCCCTGATCCAAGCTGGCTTCCGCAGTAAGCACTCCACGAATGATCCACTGTTCAAACTTGTGAACGGAGTCACACAGGGCTTTAACAATGGACACTGCACCCTCGCAGTATTCCTGGATATTGAAAGGGCGTTCGACAAGCTATGGCATGACGGACTCCTCTACAAGCTGTGCGAGATAGGGATCCCTGTCAAAATGGTCCGGCTCATAAAAGCATACCTCACCGACCGAGTATGCAGAATACACGTACACAACACCTCCTCCCAACCTTTCACCCCACAAGCAGGAGTGCCACAGGGCGGCATCCTATCTCCGCTGCTGTACGCGCTGTACACAGCAGATATACCGACCACACAGTCTCCAGACGAAACAATAGCCCTATACGCAGACGACACAGCTTACTGGTGTACATCACTCAGGACAACAACTATACAGAGAAAGACGGACGCATACCTAAAACGACTCGAAGACTGGATGGAAAAATGGAGAATCAGACCAAACCCAGCAAAAACGCAAACAGTACTCTTTCGACACAGAAACCTGACCAAAAAGAGACAGCAAAACGACAACGACATACAATTAACACTCTGGAACACGCCACTCAGACTTGCCAACACGGCCAGGTATCTTGGCGTGTTCCTAGACAAACACATGAACTGGATGACTCACCTGAATTACCTTCTCGACAAGACTAGAAAACGCCAAAGACTGATACGACAAGTACAAGGACGCCTCCGTGGCTGCAGTATGGAAACTGCCATACATACTTACAAAACTTTTATCAGACCTGTCCTCGAATACGCCAGCGCCCCGCTGGGAGGAATTCCGCACACGGTAGCAGACAGACTTTACAGTACAGAACGACGACTGCTCCGCAACCTTGCGAGACTCCCAGCAAGGACGCCCAGCAACGACGTATACGAAATAGTTAACGTGGAACCACTACAGACACGACTGACAAAACTGCGCGCGAACTACGGACAACGAATACTAACGCAAAGACCTGACATGGAAAACCTAATTACAACAAGACCTCGTACTCAACGACTCCCTAAATACAAGTATGTCTGCCCAGCGCGTACGGTAGCACAAAACACATCACACCACTTCCCAGACTTAGCCCCAACTATGGAACCGCTGACAACCCATACCACTACCCCTCCCCACCTAGACGTCAGACAATAAAACACAGACAATCATATACCCTCTCTCCCTCTATCTCCCCCTCTCTCTCTCTCCCTCTCTCTCTCTCACACACACACGCACAAACACACACACAAACAACAAAACGACAACACTCGCACACTTAAACAAGCCGGCACACTATTCAACTACTCAATCCTGTTCTGCCACGGGGAAAAAAAAGAAAAATATGAAAATAGAAAACAGCTATAATTGTACAACAAAGCAAGCAACAACACAATCATTATTATATGCCACTCACAGACTTACTTCAAAACCTCTTCTCATATGCTATCCTCCCCTCTGCTCCACAACCGAACACAAACGTAATTTAGGAAATATTACACACAAATCACACACAGAAACACTACACACCCTAATGTAATTCATATCTTGTTGTTAAACCCTAATACTATATCCTTTGTTAAACCAAAATACAACCTTGTTACACTTACTACAACCTTGTTAATTATATAAAATTGTTAAACTTACTATAACCTTGTTAATCATATAAAATTGTTAATCACATATTATAAGGCTAAATGTTAATTAATTGTTAATGACCACATCAAAGTGCAAAAAATTTGTAAAGCACCTTTCTGCAAGCACTTTAAATTATATCAAAAAAGAAAATAAAATTGTAAACCTCGCCTAAGGCTAAAAAGTGCAATGCAAGCACTAGAATAGCCCGCCCTCCCCCTTAAGGGAAGGGAATGAAATGTGCTAAAAAAAAAAAAAAAAAAAAAAAAAAAAAAAAAAAAAAAAAAAAAAAAAAAAAAGCGCGCGGGCCCGTTGTCAAGGCAGCACCGGACGCCGCGCCGCACCTAACCTCCACGCACGCCGCTCCGCTACCGCTATGGCCCGCACAAAGCAAACGGCCCGCAAGTCCACCGGCGGAAAGGCGCCGCGCAAACAGCTCGCCACCAAGGCGGCGAGGAAGAGCGCGCCCGCCACCGGAGGCGTCAAGAAGCCCCACCGCTACAGGCCGGGCACCGTCGCCCTGCGAGAAATCAGGCGCTACCAGAAGAGCACAGAGCTGCTCATCCGCAAGCTGCCATTCCAGCGCCTAGTGCGCGAGATCGCCCAGGACTTCAAGACCGACCTGCGCTTCCAGAGCTCCGCAGTCATGGCCCTGCAGGAGGCCAGCGAGGCCTACCTCGTCGGCCTCTTCGAAGACACCAACCTGTGCGCAATCCACGCCAAGCGCGTCACCATCATGCCCAAGGACATCCAGCTCGCGCGCCGCATCCGCGGCGAGCGCGTCTAAACCGCGCCGCGGCACCGCACCGCACAAACAAAAACGGCCCTTTTCAGGGCCACTAACATCTCTCCGTCGCGAGCAAACTTTGTCGGTCGCCTGCCTCTCGCCCCGCAACCCAAAAACAACAACCACCACTTCCCGTCCGTCCGCCACACCCGCTCACTCTGCCTGCCTGCTTAGCAGCGCGCAACAATCACACATCATCCCTCCCCGGCGCTCAAAGCGCACAATACCCAACGGCCGACGTCACACCGCACGGGTGGCTGGCCGGCCGGCCGCCGCTTTCGTTTCGAAAACACAAAAACAAACCCGCACTCCACTCCGACGGCCAACGGCCAGGCAGGCGCGCTCGCTCGCTCTACACGCCACCGAAATCCCCGCCGACTCCTTCCACATCTCAACGTGCCCCCCGTTGCAAAACATAACACACACACACACACACAAAGGAACAAAACAACAAAGACCAGACACGACTAGACAAGACAGACATCCGAGAAGAACGAACGCAGGCAAGCCAACCAACGTATTCAAACAAAACAACGTGACAGAAAACCAACCGTCGGCCGCCGCCACAAACACGGCGACAATCAACAACAACACCGCTTACCGCTACCGCCGCCCACACCCGCCACCGACCCCCGCAATCCAACCACCACGGCACGCAAACAGCATCCCCACGGGCATACAGAAACGCCAGACAGACAGACACCCACACCAAACGCAACACGACAATCAAAACCTTCCCCGACGTGCTTTGATGGCCCTGAGAAGGGCCGTTTTGGGCCGCGCGTCTCTTGCGCGCCACTAGACGACGACGGGGGGTGGGGACGACGGAGTCAAGCGCCAAACCCTTCCTTTCTCCCATCTCTTTCTCCTCTACTCTACTTCTTCTTCTTGGGCGAAGCCTTCGCCTTAGACGGCGTCGTCGCCTTCTTCGGGCGCGGCGCCTTCGGCTTCTTCGTCGGAACCTTGGCGGCCTTCTTCGCCTTCGACGGCGACTTGGCCTTGGCCGGCTTGGCCGCAGCCGCCTTCTTCGCACCCGCGGGAGCGGCCGACGCCGCAGACGCCTTCTTGGCGGCGCCCGCCTTCCGACCGGTCGCCGCCTTCACGCCACCAGCCTTCTTTGCGCCGGCCGCACGGGCGCCCTTCTTCTCCTTGCTGGCCGGAGCGGCGCGCTTCTTCTTGGCACCGCCAGCACGAGCCTTGCCGCCCTCGGCCGCCCCCCCGCCGCCGGCGCCGGCAAGCTTGAACGAGCCGGACGCGCCCTTCCCCTTCGTCTGCACCAGCTCGCCCGCCACGACGGCCGACTTGAGGTACTTCTTGATAAACGGCGCCAGCTTCTCCGCGTCCAGCTTGTAGTGCGCGGCAATGTACTTCTTGATCGCCTGCAGCGACGACCCGCCGCGCTCCTTCAGACTCTTGATGGCGGCCGTCACCATCTCAGAGGTGCGCGGGTGCGCAGGCTTGGCGCGCGGCTTCTTCGCAGACGACGCAGACTTGGCCTTCTTCGTAGTGCCGGTGGCGGCGGGTGCCGCAGCAGTCTCGTTCGTAGCCGCCTGATCTGCCATTTCGACGACGCGCGTAACACACAGCGAGAGCGAGAGCGAGCGGGACGGCAGGCAGGCACGCAAGCACAGCACAGCAGCAGAGCAGAGAATCACAAGGCCCAGCCAGTGTCGCGGGCGGGCGCGGACGGCCGAGAGAGCGGCCGCCACTCTGCGCGCCGCCGCGCCGCGCCTCCCGCGCTTGCTACCGCCCAACGTCCGACAGCCTGTGCGGAGCAGCCCCAAACCTGCGCCACAACCGCCCGCGCCTTTCAAACCACCGAGGATGGGGCTACACACAGCCACACCACAGTCGCCAACCAGTCGCCACGGCAGCGCCGCAAACCACGGCCAAACTGCAGCTACCGCGCGCTACAGCCTGGGTCGGCCCGCCGAGAATCGCCGCCCCCGCCCAAATGCCGCCCCCACAGCCCCAGCCGACGACCCGCCACAATGGCCAAACCTTCGGCAAAACTCCCACACCGTCGCCGCGGCAGCCCGGCCAGCGCGGCCGGCGCCACAGCCACACAAGCCGAGGCGTGCGGCGATGACGGCCGTGCAAACGCGCCTCCGCCGCCCCATCGCCTTCCGTCGCCCTCCCGCCGTTTCCCGATCGGCCCGCAGCCGTCGGGCCACATCGCGCGCCGTCCTCCTCCTCTCGCCCGCCAACATTCACAGCCGTTTATCAACAATTGCCCGCCGCAAACGGACGCCGCCTGCGCAACAGGCGCCGCCGCCCCTCGCCGCTTCCGACCCAACCCCTCGACCGAGGCAAACCGCAATCCGAATCTACAGACCAACCCAATCTGCCGTCAGCACACACGACAGCCGACCTTACACGTTACGCGTTACACATTACGTTTACACGTCTAGGTTAGGTTAGGGTTAGGTGGACGTGGGTTAGGTTAAGGGGACTTGGGTTAGGTTAAGCGTCAAACTTAGGTTAAGCATTCAAACACGTCAGGCGTCAGAGGTTAGGTTAGGTTACACGTTAGGTTAAGGGGTCAGTGCTAGGTTAAAAAAAAGCGTTCAAACGTGAGGCGTCAGCCGGACAGCTTACCTTACGTAGACGTTAGGGGCTCACAGGCTGAGCTCACCTCGCCACACCACAGGTTAGGTTCGGTTCGCTCGGCTCAGCGTAAAGCGCCGAGGTCAGGGTTACGTTCGTTCACCTTCGGGCGCCACACTTTCGGTTGAAAGGTCGCGACGGGACGACGTCGGCAGGCACGCCGCAAACGAACAAAAACGTACAGACGACGTCGAAAACCGCCGACAGACGGGGGAGCAGCACGACCACGACCAGATACCGAGCGCGAACGAGACACACGCGAACCACCCCCACCGGCCAAAGGGCACCACACAACAACCCAGAGCACCACGTGTCGACACCAGAGCAACCCGCCGCTCACGCGACATGGCTGGCACCGAAGGGCAACCGCCCGCAACTGCGCTTTCCGCGCCGGCCCGGATGCACGTCGTGCTACAACAACACCACTACCGTACACAGCCGCTGTTCACAACATCACTATCATGCGCGCCCGCGGCTCGCCGCCGTCGCAGTCGCAGCCCCAACGCCAGCACTTTTGCACCACCATTCACACGCACCGCAACACAGCTCGCCGACACAGCCGAACAAAACAAACACCACACAACAACAGCAACAACGCCGCCGCCTCTACTTGTGCCGGCGACCCACCCCGCCGATGGCGCACCTTTCGCCAGCCGGCAATCGACACACACGCACCCACCCACCCCCCGGGGCCCAGTGCAAAAAAAAAACACACAAAAACAAAAAAACCAAACAAAAACAAAACGACACGGGAAGCGCACACCGCCACTTCGCGCGCACGCCACCAACCAGTCGTCGTCTCAAAATAACAAACACAAAAAAAAAATAAACTAACAACTAGGGCAACACGAAACAAAAAACGCCTCGCACGAACCGCCCACAAAAAGGACAAGCACACGCACAGCCTCTGCTGACGACCACGACGCAGCGGCACGCTGCTCCTGTCCCGCGCCCCGCGCCCCACTCGAGTCACAACTCACGCGACACCGTCAACGACGGGCTCGCTTCCCGCAACCTACCACCTTTCCGCCACGACGCACAGCCCCAGCCCCACCCGACGACGCGCCCGTGGCAACGACTGCACTTTCACCACCGCCTCCCCCTTCCCCCCCAAAACACACACACACACACACACACACACACACACACACACAGCCAGCCAAAAACGCACTCGCGACCCACACATGCACACGCCAACCAGTCAACGTCGACAACCACACGCAAGGCTCGAAACGAAACCGGCGTCCTTCCACGTTGCCATCAAGCTACGCGACACAAGACACAAGGAACCAACACAACAGCCGGCCCCACTAATTCCCCACTCTCACGCCGCAAAAAGCACACCGAAACCGCCAAACGCACGCACATTCCCCTTCGCACTGACACCGACCGGCTCGCTACCACACACCTCTCGGCAGCCGTTTCACGCCAATTCGCCACACCGCCCACACAGTCGACAAGCGCCCGCCCTGTACGGCACACGCAACGACGCAGCGCAGCAAAGGGCGCCCGCAACACATACCTCTCCTCCCCCTCTCTCTCTCTCTCCGCCGCCCGACGCGCCAACCGCCACACCACACCGCCAGCCACTCGCAAATTGTGCACTGCCACCAGCCACACGTCCAACACGCCGCGCCGCCTCCGGCCACCCGCCAGGGGGCGCTCACGTCCGCGACAACAGCGCGGCCCGCCGGGCCGGGCCGGGCCGGGCCGAACCGAACCGAGCCGCCGCTGCTCTGCACTCGGCACGGCCACACCCTGCTGCAGACCGGGCTCGTCTCTCTGTACGCGTCTGCCTGCGCATCAACACAACACGACCTTTTTTTTTTCCTCTCTCTACCGCCATCCCTTCTTCTCGCGTTTTACTCGTTGTTGCAGCAGCGGCGCACACCTACACATCCACAGCCCCAGCCGAGCCGAGCCGGCCTCACCTCAGGGCCCGCCGCCAGCGTCTCCTCCTCGGGCACAGGTGCGGTGCTGTGGCCGCCCATCCAACCGCATTGCTGGCCGTCCAGCCGCCAGGCGTTCCCACTGCCGCGAGCCACGCCGCGCACCGACCCTGCTGCAGAAAACGAAGCATAGCCAGAGACCGACCGATACACAAAGCAAGCCGTCGCCTCGCCTCTTGTCCTTCCTGCCTTCCTTCCGCCCCCGCCCTTCTCACACCACCGCCTCTCCACTTTCGCCCCCCCCTCCTCCTTTTTTTTTTTTTTTTTTGTTTTCTTCTTTCTTTCTTTCTTTCTTTCTTTGGCCCTCTCTCCTTCCCGCCATGGCGGTTACGGCACCGCCTGCAGCGGCAGATTTTGTGCGCCCACACGCCTACTCCTACCACCATTAACCTCGCCCTGCCCTGCCCATCAACGTCGCAGTCGAACCGACGCTTGCCAACACACTGCCGACGTTCCTTTCTCTTTTCGGCCTACGCCCATTACGCGCCGCCGCCACAGCACCTTCCCTTCCCACAACACACCGACGTCATCACACGCACCCAAAACAGGGGCCACGACCGTGTTCCTCGCCCACTCCCGTCCCGCACGGTACGCACATTCCCAACTATTACCGCGCACCCTCCCTTTCCAATCTGTGTGTCTCTGTGTCTGTGTCCTGTCCGCGCGTGACGCCTCTCAACATCCGCCGTCCCCCGTCCCGTTTTCGCCCCCATGCCGTCGTCGCGCCGCCTCCTCCCCGTCCACCGCCGCCCCTGTCCGCCCCGCACCACACCATACACCGCTGCTTGTCCCGGCCGTTGCCACCAAAGGCGCCGACCGCAAACGCGCCACGCCGCAGCCCCCGTGCGTCTCGCGCTCGCTTGCATCTCCGTGCCGACGCTGCCTCTCTTCCCGCTCGCACTCGACCTCGACAACACAGTCTTTGGCTCCGCCACTGCGTGTTCCGGTGGTACGCACGCTGCAACACGTATGTATTCATTACCAGAGCGATGGCGAGGCATGACAGCATCTCTGTCTGACCAGAGAGTTATTTATCGTTGCTAGTCGGCGCTTGGACCGCGCCAGACGACAGTAGTGGCACGCACCGGGTCGCCAGGAACAGTTGTTATATATATTGTAGCGCGAGTCGGGAGAGGTAGTAGTCGGTCGACAGTAGTAGCGGGTGGACGGTTGTACTGAGCGGGCGTCGGCGGCGTGCTCTGCTCGTCTCGCGACTCTGGTCACGGTTCGGGACGATGTATAGTATATTGTGTTATAATCAAAAGGTAGTGTGAAGCTGCATTTTGCGCAAATCTGATAACGTATGTTCATTGTACTTATTTTGTTCAACGACAAAAAGCCCCACTATTACTTTTTTCTAAAGTAACTTTTGTCTTTTAACGAAAAACATTCACTTTTTAAAGACTACTTCCTATGGCATTTCCCTCCAAGGAGTGCAATTAATTACCAGCCAGCACTCATTCATTGCACACAGCTGTGTAAGGGGTATCTACAATTGAGGAGCGGATACAAATGCAATTTTTTGTTTTGTTTTTTTTTTTTTTGTGCGTTGTAACCTCCCCGCAAAATTTAAAATAATGGACAATGTTATTTACGGATGCTAATGGACATTGCGCTAATTGTAACCTCGCCCACAATGAGAGGTATTGAAAATGGCAACAAAAATGTTAAATTCGCAATCTGACTCAAATATAAATTCTTCACAACATTTAAAAGTCCGTTCAGTGACAAGAAACTTCAATTAAACCGAAATATCGGTCTTTGGCCCTGTGCAAAACAATCAGAATTAAAGTCTTACCTCAGAATAAATGGATGTCACATTTCTGCTCTTGTTTGTTGCGCAGCGCTTGGAGGAACTGCATTGCAAATAATAATATTCTCTTTTTTTTGTGATTTTAGTGAAATTTTTCTTCAAAGAAGTGGAATGAAATGTGAAGTGCAACGAACTCTTCAGTTCAATAAAAAATTAAATGTTTGAAAAATGCTTTTGAAATAAAAATTATTATTGGGGAACTTGTTGGAGAATAATTACAATAAATAAAATTGTTCATTATCTAATGATTATATTAATTAACAGTATACCTTATTCACCATCTTGACCAGTGTTGCCGACCGCCTACATCACACAACCGCACTCGGCTGCTACTACTGACCGACCGCTCTGCATGACGACTATTAGCGTACTGCACGCGACGACTACTGACAGAGTACAGCCCTCAACTAGACAGACCTACAGACTCGCAACGACCGACCGACTGACTGACTGACTGACTGAGAACCGCTCGCAACACTCGCGCGGTCCAGCGCAAACTCTCTGGTCACAGATGCTACAATGTCTCGCCATCGCTGCTATGTTACATACGTGTTTCAGTGTCTTTTTCATTGGGGTGACGATCTTTGGCTCTTTTTATTCTGAATACAGGGCCAAAGGTCAACGCTGCTGCCCTTATACAATTTATCAGGTTTCATTATGTCTGTTGCAATGTTACATACGGTTCATTCTTTCATTAATATTATCGTTGGGTTTGTTTTGTAGGGACGTTAACATTCTGGCACATTTCTATTATCATCGGACTCTCTGCTATTTGTGCAGGGAGGTTATACCTGGGTCCATTTCCATTTCCATTTACATTCTAATATTGATAGACTTTTTGTTTTCTTTTTTGTTTCTTGTTGTTTTTCCTTCTTTTTTTTGTTGTTTTTTTTTTTGTTTGTTTTGTTTTTCCCGCTCTCACCACCACCGCCGCATCACGCCTCCCGTTTTCTTGGTTTCTTTTCTGTTCTTCAACTGCTTCAACATCACCGCGCCCCATTTCCACACCACAGCCATCAGCCTCCAAGACGGGCAGGCGCAGTGTGCCATTTCCGGCGCACAAGCACACCCGTACGGTACTCTCCTCGCCCCCACGCCACCAACAACACAGCGACCACGCGGCTGTCAGGCACGGCACGGCACGGCACCGGCGAAATGCGCCGCCCCCGCCCCTCCGCGCATCCGTCCGTCTCGCCACGTTCACTGACAGCCGCGTCTGCGGCTACACCACGACAACCACAACACAACACCGCTCCCCTCCCTGGCAACTCATTGTTTTTCTCCTCCTCTTTTGCACAAACCACAACGCCGAGCACAGGCGCAAGCCACCCACACCGCGCCCCTCCCCGTCCCGCCTTTCTTTGGCCGCCGCTCCTCGTTTGCCCCCTCCCATCTCCCGAAATGCCATGCCAGCAGCGTTACGCATGCCCCTCCCCTGTCCACACAACACTACCGCCAAACGAACAGCCTTCCGGGCCACATGCAGGGCACGCCCACCTCCAAACACTGCCAATTCACGGACGCACACACACACACACACTTTCTCGACACCTTTCTGTACGGAGGGTGCGTCATCTCGACCGTGACAGAGTGACGCCAACTATCGACGATCCATTTCCCCCCACTGGTGAAACATGTCCACTAACACCTACATACATCATTCAAGTACACAGACAATAGCATACACACAATGGGAGGGCACACGAACATGGACGGCACGGCACTGTCATACACTCTTCCTCAGAACCATATCAACAAACGTTACGTACATCCGGGAAAGCGAAAGCGAAAGCGAAAGCAAAAGCAAAAGCAAAAGCAAAGCCCAATGCAGCCGTCAAAGGTAACGTTCACCACGGCAGACACTTGCAGCCGCGCCGCCGTTAAACGCATTTCAGTGCGGCTCCAATACGCCTCCGACACGGGAACGTTCCGTTGCTCTACGAATGCGTTTCTCCCCTTTTTCCCTTCCTCTCTCTTTTGCCCCCCCTCCTTGCACTCTTGCCTCATTCCTCACGTTCTGCCCAGACATTCGACCGATCAAAGTCAACCTTTCGTCACCGTTCTCAGCGCGACGGTGTACAACAGTATGACGGGTGTGCCCAAGACTTCGGTTCAGTTGCGTGACGCCGGTCTATCGCGCCGATCGACAGTTACTCAGGGGGCGACGGATCGGACCACGTCACCGACACACAAAACACTTTCAAACAAACACATACATACCGGATGGACACAGACAAACACGTGTACAGACATTCGCCAAACAAACGACGACCGCCGCCGCCGCCGCCGCCGCCGCCGCCGCCGTCTAGCGTCGCGCTTACTGTACTGCACTGGACACGCGTGCATCTTGAATGACGACATCGGTGTGCGTGCGTCGTACGCAATCAGTCAGACACGGCTATCAAAAATCAGAGTCGAATGGTACATCATCGTGCGTGTCGCCGTACACGTACAGTACAATACAACAACAATGCGTCTTAATGGCACGTTCAATTTCAACGTCACTCACACACCTCCACGCTGCAGTTACGTCGCACCATTGTCAAACTCGGCGTACAGCAAAGGGAATAGTGGGCGGCAAAAAAAAACCAAACAAAAACATTTCACATTTCACCCTCGCCATGTATGATGTGCAAAAAACAAACCCGCAAACGGCCGTCGTTACGGTGACACAAAAGTCGCCGATCGCACTGTCCCCCCTCGCAGACAGGTAACACACACACACCACCACCAATGGGTCAAAACCACTCCAACGAGGCGTGCCACCATTCCACGCCACGGCGACCAACCTCGTGGCCGTCCCCCGCAACACGCTTTGACGCGCCCCCCCCCACCCACAATCAAAATGCACACATACATCACAGCCGTCCACACAAACAACAACAACAACAATTCCGCCCTTCCCGCAAAAGGCAAGTTGGTGGCCCTGAAAAGGGCCGTTTTGCCGCTCTCGCAACGGAGGAGCCTTCTCCATCCTTCCTTCCACTCCAGAGCCACCTCCTTACTTGGAGCTCGTGTACTTGGTCACCGCCTTCGTGCCCTCGCTCACGGCGTGCTTGGCCAGCTCGCCAGGCAGCAACAGCCGCACAGCGGTCTGGATCTCGCGGGACGTGATGGTCGAGCGCTTGTTGTAGTGCGCCAGGCGAGAAGCCTCGGCCGCAATGCGCTCGAAAATGTCGTTCACGAAGCTGTTCATGATGCTCATCGCCTTCGACGAGATGCCCGTGTCAGGGTGCACCTGCTTCAGCACCTTGTAGATGTAGATGGCATAGCTCTCCTTCCTCTTGCGCTTCTTCTTCTTGTCGCCCTTCGAAATGTTCTTCTGCGCCTTGCCAGCCTTCTTGGCGGCCTTCCCGCTAGTCTTGGGCGGCATCTCGAACGAACGTACGGCAGCAGCAACACCAGTAGCAAGCGCTCCGCTCTAGTCAGCGTCTCCCCACACAGTGGCACCCGCCGCCAGCCGCCGCCGCACCTTTACCAGCTCGCCCTGTTGCGGCCGCCGACCAATGGGGCGCGCGCGCAACCGGCCGCCGCACCCGAGCCCATAAAGCACCCCCACCCCGGCTGCGCCGGCAAATCCCTCAGAATCCCTTCCATAGTCGTGCAATTCGAAAATGACTATAAAGCACTGTACGATGTCATCACGAACACGGTAGGGCAAGACAGATTCACCGCCAAAACAACTGGCGGTGACAAAGTTAAGATCACTCTTAGAAACGTCGACGACTACAAGGCAGTGAGGAAGGTGCTAGAGGAGCGGAAACTTCATTTCTACACCTTCCCACTAGCAGCGAGAAGGCCGATTAGACTGGTGTTCCGCGGTGTACCACATACCACCGACACTGCGGACATCAAACAGTTCCTTCAGGAGGAAGGTTTCGAGGTTAGTTCGGTGGTGTTGACGCGACCGAACCGACCCTGGCCCCTTCATACGGTCACCCTCCCAGACTCTGCCCAAAACCGAAAGATCTGGGAGGTCAAAAGGATACTGGCGCTAACGGTCACTCCCGAGAAGCTCAAAAAGAGATCGGGACCAGGCCGCTGCTATAACTGCCAGGCCCTAGGACACATCGCGCGAGACTGCACGATGCCAGTGGTGTGCGTCAGATGCACTGAACACCACACTTACGAGCAGTGCAAACTGCCAAGGGGGGAGGGAAAAGAAAAGTGCGCCAATTGCAGGGGAGCGCACCCAGCCAGCTACTTAGGATGTCCTGAGTACAGAGCTGCAAGGGACAGGCAGAGGGGCAAAGCTATCAATAAAACCCCGAATCACAATAGGAATATGCCAGCACCCAGGCCACCCCCCCCACCACCCCAGAGAAGAAACCAGGACACAGTAAGAACACAGGTCTTCGCATCTACCAAATATTCCCGTGCACTTACCGGTGACCCACCCGACCCGCCGAACCACCTACCACCACCACCACACACCAGTAAACAGGTTCCTCAAGCTGATGGAAGCCCTAGGGAAGTCAGTCCACCACGCCATCCACAAACCAGTCCGCGAGAAGCAGTCGAGTCTGCTGCAATCCAGCAACTCGCGTCGTCCATCCGACTGCTACAGGCACAGATGACCCAGCTAGTGGGCATTCTAGCAACATTGACGCAGCTCCCCGCCGACCTCAGATCGGCAGCA
Organism: Schistocerca piceifrons; assembly: GCF_021461385.2. Classification (NCBI taxonomy): domain Eukaryota; kingdom Metazoa; phylum Arthropoda; class Insecta; order Orthoptera; family Acrididae; genus Schistocerca; species Schistocerca piceifrons. The sequence continues at coordinate 27,145 of NW_025727252.1, read as the reverse complement.
CAGCAGTCGCCTGTAGCAGCGACAGCCACAGGAAAAATTGTCCCCCACCATGGATAGGAGACCTAATATACAAGGTCTCAAAATATGCGCGTTTAACGCAGACAACCTTACTCGCCAACCCACGGAGTTTAGAGAGTTCATACAGGAAGAAAAAGTTGACATATGCCTAGTGGGAGAAACATTCCTCAAACCAGGACTAAGAGTTTCTGTACCAAACTACATTTGTTACAGAAACGACCGACCCACTCACGGAGGCGGGGTAGCGGTATATGTCAAAAAAGGTATCAGACACCATCAAATATACCCCCCCAATACAGCAGAAATAGAAACAGCGGCAATCGAAGTGGCTACAGTAACTGGCCCCCTAACAGTCGTTGCAGTGTATCGCCCCCCTTCCCAAAGACTAGAAGAGGACGACATAGCTGCACTAAGTCGCATTAGAGGCAAACTACTAATAGCAGGGGACCTAAATGCCAAGCACGCGGACTGGAACTCGAGACGCCGAAATCAAGCTGGTCAACAACTGCAACGACTCGCGCGCACACACCAGTTACAAATATGGGGCCCAGAGGAACCGACACATTTCCCAAAGAACGGAGGAAGACCGGACGTCCTCGACATAGCCATCACAAAGAATCTGGTGGGCTTTGTATCCGCGACATCGGTAAACAGAATGTCGTCGGACCACAATCCCGTGATTTTCGAGGTCGACATGGGAGAATGGCTCTCTATCCCACAACGGCATGCGACATACAAGCGCATCAATAAGGAGCAATTCAGCAATGCAGTAGCAGCTGAACTTGCCCAGACCCCGCCTCCAACTGCAGAGACAGCAGAACAGGCACTAGACGACCTCACAAGAGCGATCCTACAAGCTGCTGAGGGAGCCACACCGCCTCCTGCGGGGCCCCCCCGCTCCAGGCAACTCCCCCCGCACTTGCTTGCGCAAATACGGCACAAAAACAGGATCGCCAAAGAGTGGAAGCTCACCAGAAATAGGGATACACGGAGGCTACTCAATAGGCTACAGAGAGAGCTGAAAGCCGATCTCAATGAGTACCGCAACCAACAATGGTCGGCAAGGCTCTCAGCTCTCAAACTAGACGACAATAGTTTATGGCAAGCCACCAAACAGTACACAAAAAGACGCGCAAAAATGCCACCACTCCATGGCGAACGCGGACTGCAGTTCAGCCCCATTGACAAAGCTAACGCACTAGCCGACGTGTTCGAAAAACAGTTCAGACCAGCAGAAGTACAGGACAGAGAACACGTCGCAACAGTCCGCAGAGAACTGGCCGTGTTCCTGGAAGCAGACGACGAAGATGACTACACGCCACTCTTCAGTACTGAAGACGTGGCGCGCTGCATCAAGTCCCTGCCCACCAGGAAAACCCCGGGTCACGACCAGGTCACAAATGAATTGCTGAAACTCCTCCCGCCCCTGGCAATCACCCACCTGACCGATATTGTTAATGAACTGACGCGATCACAAAAATTCCCGGCGCAGTGGAAGCATGCAGAAGTCATTGCGATCGCGAAACCAGGAAAAGACCCGGTGTTCCCGCAACATTACAGACCAATTAGTCTACTGCCTACCCTCAGTAAACTTTACGAGCGCCTCCTACTAACCCCCATACAGGACTATATCACAAGAGAGCAGATCCTGCCGAAATTCCAGTTCGGATTTAGGCAAAGACACTCCGCCCCACAGCAAATCATGAGGGTGGTTGAAGCAGCCACGGACAGCTTCAACCGAAAGGGCTACTGCGGGCTTGTCTTATTAGACGTAGCAAAAGCCTTTGACTCAGTCTGGCACACTGGGATACTACACAAGATGTACACCCTAGGCTTCCCCAGAAAGATAGTCAAAATCGTTAAAAACTATCTCTCCGGTAGGACTTTCTCAGTCAAGATCGATGGATCCCTGTCGACCAGGAGAAGAATCAGTGCAGGCGTGCCCCAGGGCTCAGTCCTGGGACCCGTCCTCTACAGTGTCTACACTGCTGACATCCCTACGACTCAGCATGTAAACACTGCACAGTACGCAGACGACACTGCATTCTTCTCCTGCTCGACAAACAGGAACCTGGTTACAAGGCGTCTGCAAACCGCCCTAAACAGGACGGAAAACTGGGCAAAGCAGTGGCGCATCTCAATTAACTCTGAGAAAACACAAGCCATGCTGCTCACCAGACGCTACGGGAAACGCCGACCCCCAAGAAGACCATACCAACTGCTGAGATTGCAGGGGCAGAATTTGCCATGGAGAAATTCTGCGAAGTACCTCGGTGTCACACTTGACAGACGCCTGACATGGAAGTGCCACATAGAGGAGCTTCGCAGAAAGGCTCACGCCAGGATGCAGATTCTGTACCCTGTCTTGAACAGCACCAGTTCCCTCGACCCCGCAACAGGAGTAGCGATCTATCGAAGTCTAATTCGACCGATACTGGAATATGCGTGCCCTGTATGGGGCTACGCAGCCAGATCGACGATAGATCGCTTACAAAAGACTCAAAACAGAGCGTTAAGACGAGCCCTACACGTCCCCACGCGCTTCCCCACGGCAGATTTGCACGAAGCCGCAGACATAGAGCCAATCACCACAAGATTCCGCGCCCTGGCAGAAGTGTTCTACGCCACGGCGCGGAAGTCAGAAAACGAATTAATCAACACCCTTGGGCAATACGAACCCCATAGGCAGAGATATAACAGACCCAAGTCGCTACTCCTGCAGTAGCAGAAAAAGAACAACTAAAGAAAACTCTCAACGAACAGCAACCAACAAAAGCAAAGAAACAAAAACAACACAAAAGAAAAGAGGAGGAAATGTCCTAATGTGACAACAACCTCCACCAGCACACCCTCTAAAGGTAGAGGAATAAAAGAGAGAAGCAGCCAGCTGCGCCGGCACGCACTCCGCTGCTCGACTCGCTGCCGCTCGCACCGGTCGTTTTCGTTTCCGTTTCGTGTGCACCGTCGCTAGCCCATCGCCATGTCCGGACGCGGAAAGGGAGGCAAAGTCAAGGGCAAGTCAAAGTCCCGCTCAAGCAGGGCTGGGCTCCAGTTCCCGGTCGGCAGAATCCACCGCCTCCTGCGCAAGGGAAACTACGCAGAGCGCGTCGGCGCCGGGGCGCCCGTCTACCTCGCCGCCGTCATGGAGTACCTCGCGGCTGAGGTGCTCGAGCTGGCCGGAAACGCGGCCCGCGACAACAAGAAGACGCGCATCATCCCGCGCCACCTGCAGCTTGCCATCCGCAACGACGAGGAGCTCAACAAGCTCCTGTCGGGCGTCACCATCGCACAGGGTGGTGTCCTGCCCAACATCCAGGCCGTCCTGCTGCCAAAGAAGACCGAGAAGAAGGCCTAAAGGAGGCCAAGGCAATCGCAGCGCCGCGTGCTCCCCTGCACGCAACGCGCTTTGCCGGCTCGGCTCGGCCCGGCCCACAACAATCGGCCCTTTTCAGGGCCACCACACAAACCTACGTCCAAAGCAAAATTTCAGTCGTCCTCGCCGCACCTTGTTTTGTTTTAACTTTGCACTTTCACAGCACAGCCGCCGCCGGCGCACGTCCGCCATCTTGTCGTCCACACAGCCCGTGTGGCCCAACAAACACACACACACACATTCATTTTGCACGGTCGCAGTCGCCTTCCAAACGACAACGGCAGCAATAATGACCATTGTTACAGGGAGGCGTGTCGACACACCGCCCTCCACTCCCGCGCGCAACGGCCGTCGACACGAACGAAACAGCTGATCCGGCCGCCTGTGCCCACACGCCTTGCCTCGGAAACCCCAACGCCGCCGCAAACACACAGAGCCAAACCACGCAAGCAAATAATCACCGCCTCTCGCACAACAACACACAGCCCGCCATCTCCGTCGCGATCGATACAACGACACACAATAACAAACACAAACGAAGCAGCTCCCACACACAGCCAGCCACATGACACGTTTCCTTTCCTTCTCCCCTCCCAGTCACATCACGTCGCTCAAACGGAAAGAAAGAAACAAACAAACAACACAGACTCTTTCGCACTTTTCAACTTCCGAACAGTGTGGTGGCCCTGAAAAGGGCCGTTTTCTAGTCTCTCCCACCCACAAGCACGGCCGCGGGAAGGCCAGCGCCCGCTGCGACGCAGCCTAACCGCCGAAACCGTACAGGGTGCGCCCCTGCCTCTTCAGGGCGTACACCACGTCCATGGCCGTCACAGTCTTGCGCTTGGCGTGCTCAGTGTACGTCACCGCGTCGCGGATCACGTTCTCCAGGAACACCTTCAGCACCCCGCGGGTCTCCTCGTAGATCAGACCAGAGATGCGCTTCACGCCGCCCCTGCGAGCCAGGCGGCGGATGGCGGGCTTCGTGATGCCCTGGATGTTGTCGCGCAACACCTTGCGGTGCCGCTTGGCGCCACCCTTGCCGAGCCCCTTTCCTCCCTTGCCGCGGCCTGTCATCCTTCCTTCCTCGGGCAAAGCAAAACGTGCACAAACAGCAGCTGCAGCGGCTGGCGAGTCGGCTACGGTCTGCGCCCAGCGCGCCCGCCGCCCCCCTATATAGACTCTGGCCCGCCCTCCCCCCACCACGCGCAACCGAGGGCATATAAGCGCAGCACGGAGGCGCGCGGACCCCCCCCCCATTTCCGCTGTTAGACTCGCTGCGACGCACTTCGTCTCCGAGAACGCTATGACTGGAAAGCAGATCGCCGCCGCACTAGAAGGCCTGATTAACGCGTTGGGCTTCACCGGCGGCCGCCAACGGCAGTCAAGGCGCACGAGAAGCCAGCGGCAAGGGATGATGCTCCAGTGCTACAACTGCCAGCAGCTGGGGCACACCGCGCGCGGGTGTAAGAACGCCGTCGCGTGCTTAAAGTGCGCGGCGGCCCACGACACCCGCAGCTGCACGAAACCTCGTGGGGTGGCTTGTAGCTGCGCGAACTGCGGCGGGCCACACGCCGCCAACTCGCGTAGCTGCGGCTACCTCCGCGAGTCACGCCGTCTACCCGCCGCACCACGCCCTGCGGCGACATCAAGCGCCTCGACGGCCGCCCCGCCCCCCCGCTCCGGCAAGGGGTGCGAGCCGCGCCGTCTTGAAACCGTCACCGACCACGCCGTGGCCGGCTTCCAAGCCGCCTTTGCGGCCGAAAGGGCCGCACTGAAGGAGGAGCTCGCAGCAGTCCATCGCCAGCTCCAACAGCTGCGCGATGAGCTGCGGGCTAACAAGAAGAAGCCGCCAGCTCCCGCCGCCGCCCCTGCCGTGAGTCGTCCGGTGGGGGTAGCCGTAGCCACGCAAACACCCGCCGCTGTGAGTCGTCCGGTGGGGGTCGACGTGGCCACGCAAACGGCAGCCGCTCCCCCTCCCGCAGCAATGCAGGAGGTGGCGCCCATGGACACGGATGATGTGCCGCCTCGGCTGCCACCCTCCGCGGTGGCAGCCGCCAGCAAGGGCGCTAAGGCGCCCCCTGTCTCCTCGCAAGCCGAGAAGCCAACGAAGAAGAGGAGGATTCACCTACCTTTTCCTGACGTGACCAACGTGCAGGTTGTCCTGAAGGACATTACCGCGGCACTGAAGAATGGGTCCTACCCCCATGCCGACCAACCATATCCCTTCACTCCGCCAGACCAGCCCATACCTTCCCTTCCTCATCGGCCGCTCCCCCTGCGCACCTACCGTGACGCATTTATGGAAGTGCTCACAAAGAAGGAAATAGCCCTGCTCAATTCGCACCCCATCTTCACCCCCTCTCAATGGGATGCCTTAGTCGACGTTATCGATGTATTCCTGAAGGAAGAGTTCCGGTCTGGTCGGCGGAAGATGGACAGCGAAGCTTTGGAAGCCATGGAAGACATTACCCGTAAACATCGCCAGGTTCAGTAACAGACACCACGCGCGGCCTCTACAGCAGTAGCGGAGCCATCAGCTTAAACCACCGGCCAGTCACTTCGGCCCTTCGTTTTCCATTTCTCTCACTGTCTCTCTTACTATCCTTTCATCTTTCCTTTATTTAAAAAAAAAAAAAAAAAAAAAAAAAAAAAAAAAAAAAAAAAAAAAAAAAAAACCAGCACAACAGTCAAGGTCAAATACCACCCGTCATGTCACACCCACATTTTCACCCCGTCAATGAAGAAGGAGAAGCGCTTTTAACGCGCTAGAACTTCGCTCACAGCTGAGGGTTCACCCCTCAACCATGTGCGTCGTCGTCGGCGCGCGGGCCCGTTGTCAAGGCAGCACCGGACGCCGCGCCGCACCTAACCTCCACGCACGCCGCTCCGCTACCGCTATGGCCCGCACAAAGCAAACGGCCCGCAAGTCCACCGGCGGAAAGGCGCCGCGCAAACAGCTCGCCACCAAGGCGGCGAGGAAGAGCGCGCCCGCCACCGGAGGCGTCAAGAAGCCCCACCGCTACAGGCCGGGCACCGTCGCCCTGCGAGAAATCAGGCGCTACCAGAAGAGCACAGAGCTGCTCATCCGCAAGCTGCCATTCCAGCGCCTAGTGCGCGAGATCGCCCAGGACTTCAAGACCGACCTGCGCTTCCAGAGCTCCGCAGTCATGGCCCTGCAGGAGGCCAGCGAGGCCTACCTCGTCGGCCTCTTCGAAGACACCAACCTGTGCGCAATCCACGCCAAGCGCGTCACCATCATGCCCAAGGACATCCAGCTCGCGCGCCGCATCCGCGGCGAGCGCGCCTAAACCGCGCCGCGGCACCGCACCGCACAAACAAAAACGGCCCTTTTCAGGGCCACTAACATCTCTCCGTCGCGAGCAAACTTTGTCGGTCGCCTGCCTCTCGCCCCGCAACCCAAAAACAACAACCACCACTTCCCGTCCGTCCGCCACACCCGCTCACTCTGCCTGCCTGCTTAGCAGCGCGCAACAATCACACATCATCCCTCCCCGGCGCTCAAAGCGCACAATACCCAACGGCCGACGTCACACCGCACGGGTGGCTGGCCGGCCGGCCGCCGCTTTCGTTTCGAAAACACAAAAACAAACCCGCACTCCACTCCGACGGCCAACGGCCAGGCAGGCGCGCTCGCTCGCTCTACACGCCACCGAAATCCCCGCCGACTCCTTCCACATCTCAACGTGCCCCCCGTTGCAAAACATAACACACACACACACACACAAAGGAACAAAACAACAAAGACCAGACACGACTAGACAAGACAGACATCCGAGAAGAACGAACGCAGGCAAGCCAACCAACGTATTCAAACAAAACAACGTGACAGAAAACCAACCGTCGGCCGCCGCCACAAACACGGCGACAATCAACAACAACACCGCTTACCGCTACCGCCGCCCACACCCGCCACCGACCCCCGCAATCCAACCACCACGGCACGCAAACAGCATCCCCACGGGCATACAGAAACGCCAGACAGACAGACACCCACACCAAACGCAACACGACAATCAAAACCTTCCCCGACGTGCTTTGATGGCCCTGAGAAGGGCCGTTTTGGGCCGCGCGTCTCTTGCGCGCCACTAGACGACGACGGGGGGTGGGGACGACGGAGTCAAGCGCCAAACCCTTCCTTTCTCCCATCTCTTTCTCCTCTACTCTACTTCTTCTTCTTGGGCGAAGCCTTCGCCTTAGACGGCGTCGTCGCCTTCTTCGGGCGCGGCGCCTTCGGCTTCTTCGTCGGAACCTTGGCGGCCTTCTTCGCCTTCGACGGCGACTTGGCCTTGGCCGGCTTGGCCGCAGCCGCCTTCTTCGCACCCGCGGGAGCGGCCGACGCCGCAGACGCCTTCTTGGCGGCGCCCGCCTTCCGACCGGTCGCCGCCTTCACGCCACCAGCCTTCTTTGCGCCGGCCGCACGGGCGCCCTTCTTCTCCTTGCTGGCCGGAGCGGCGCGCTTCTTCTTGGCACCGCCAGCACGAGCCTTGCCGCCCTCGGCCGCCCCCCCGCCGCCGGCGCCGGCAAGCTTGAACGAGCCGGACGCGCCCTTCCCCTTCGTCTGCACCAGCTCGCCCGCCACGACGGCCGACTTGAGGTACTTCTTGATAAACGGCGCCAGCTTCTCCGCGTCCAGCTTGTAGTGCGCGGCAATGTACTTCTTGATCGCCTGCAGCGACGACCCGCCGCGCTCCTTCAGACTCTTGATGGCGGCCGTCACCATCTCAGAGGTGCGCGGGTGCGCAGGCTTGGCGCGCGGCTTCTTCGCAGACGACGCAGACTTGGCCTTCTTCGTAGTGCCGGTGGCGGCGGGTGCCGCAGCAGTCTCGTTCGTAGCCGCCTGATCTGCCATTTCGACGACGCGCGTAACACACAGCGAGAGCGAGAGCGAGCGGGACGGCAGGCAGGCACGCAAGCACAGCACAGCAGCAGAGCAGAGAATCACAAGGCCCAGCCAGTGTCGCGGGCGGGCGCGGACGGCCGAGAGAGCGGCCGCCACTCTGCGCGCCGCCGCGCCGCGCCTCCCGCGCTTGCTACCGCCCAACGTCCGACAGCCTGTGCGGAGCAGCCCCAAACCTGCGCCACAACCGCCCGCGCCTTTCAAACCACCGAGGATGGGGCTACACACAGCCACACCACAGTCGCCAACCAGTCGCCACGGCAGCGCCGCAAACCACGGCCAAACTGCAGCTACCGCGCGCTACAGCCTGGGTCGGCCCGCCGAGAATCGCCGCCCCCGCCCAAATGCCGCCCCCACAGCCCCAGCCGACGACCCGCCACAATGGCCAAACCTTCGGCAAAACTCCCACACCGTCGCCGCGGCAGCCCGGCCAGCGCGGCCGGCGCCACAGCCACACAAGCCGAGGCGTGCGGCGATGACGGCCGTGCAAACGCGCCTCCGCCGCCCCATCGCCTTCCGTCGCCCTCCCGCCGTTTCCCGATCGGCCCGCAGCCGTCGGGCCACATCGCGCGCCGTCCTCCTCCTCTCGCCCGCCAACATTCACAGCCGTTTATCAACAATTGCCCGCCGCAAACGGACGCCGCCTGCGCAACAGGCGCCGCCGCCCCTCGCCGCTTCCGACCCAACCCCTCGACCGAGGCAAACCGCAATCCGAATCTACAGACCAACCCAATCTGCCGTCAGCACACACGACAGCCGACCTTACACGTTACGCGTTACACATTACGTTTACACGTCTAGGTTAGGTTAGGGTTAGGTGGACGTGGGTTAGGTTAAGGGGACTTGGGTTAGGTTAAGCGTCAAACTTAGGTTAAGCATTCAAACACGTCAGGCGTCAGAGGTTAGGTTAGGTTACACGTTAGGTTAAGGGGTCAGTGCTAGGTTAAAAAAAAGCGTTCAAACGTGAGGCGTCAGCCGGACAGCTTACCTTACGTAGACGTTAGGGGCTCACAGGCTGAGCTCACCTCGCCACACCACAGGTTAGGTTCGGTTCGCTCGGCTCAGCGTAAAGCGCCGAGGTCAGGGTTACGTTCGTTCACCTTCGGGCGCCACACTTTCGGTTGAAAGGTCGCGACGGGACGACGTCGGCAGGCACGCCGCAAACGAACAAAAACGTACAGACGACGTCGAAAACCGCCGACAGACGGGGGAGCAGCACGACCACGACCAGATACCGAGCGCGAACGAGACACACGCGAACCACCCCCACCGGCCAAAGGGCACCACACAACAACCCAGAGCACCACGTGTCGACACCAGAGCAACCCGCCGCTCACGCGACATGGCTGGCACCGAAGGGCAACCGCCCGCAACTGCGCTTTCCGCGCCGGCCCGGATGCACGTCGTGCTACAACAACACCACTACCGTACACAGCCGCTGTTCACAACATCACTATCATGCGCGCCCGCGGCTCGCCGCCGTCGCAGTCGCAGCCCCAACGCCAGCACTTTTGCACCACCATTCACACGCACCGCAACACAGCTCGCCGACACAGCCGAACAAAACAAACACCACACAACAACAGCAACAACGCCGCCGCCTCTACTTGTGCCGGCGACCCACCCCGCCGATGGCGCACCTTTCGCCAGCCGGCAATCGACACACACGCACCCACCCACCCCCCGGGGCCCAGTGCAAAAAAAAAACACACAAAAACAAAAAAACCAAACAAAAACAAAACGACACGGGAAGCGCACACCGCCACTTCGCGCGCACGCCACCAACCAGTCGTCGTCTCAAAATAACAAACACAAAAAAAAAATAAACTAACAACTAGGGCAACACGAAACAAAAAACGCCTCGCACGAACCGCCCACAAAAAGGACAAGCACACGCACAGCCTCTGCTGACGACCACGACGCAGCGGCACGCTGCTCCTGTCCCGCGCCCCGCGCCCCACTCGAGTCACAACTCACGCGACACCGTCAACGACGGGCTCGCTTCCCGCAACCTACCACCTTTCCGCCACGACGCACAGCCCCAGCCCCACCCGACGACGCGCCCGTGGCAACGACTGCACTTTCACCACCGCCTCCCCCTTCCCCCCCAAAACACACACACACACACACACACACACACACACACACACACAGCCAGCCAAAAACGCACTCGCGACCCACACATGCACACGCCAACCAGTCAACGTCGACAACCACACGCAAGGCTCGAAACGAAACCGGCGTCCTTCCACGTTGCCATCAAGCTACGCGACACAAGACACAAGGAACCAACACAACAGCCGGCCCCACTAATTCCCCACTCTCACGCCGCAAAAAGCACACCGAAACCGCCAAACGCACGCACATTCCCCTTCGCACTGACACCGACCGGCTCGCTACCACACACCTCTCGGCAGCCGTTTCACGCCAATTCGCCACACCGCCCACACAGTCGACAAGCGCCCGCCCTGTACGGCACACGCAACGACGCAGCGCAGCAAAGGGCGCCCGCAACACATACCTCTCCTCCCCCTCTCTCTCTCTCTCCGCCGCCCGACGCGCCAACCGCCACACCACACCGCCAGCCACTCGCAAATTGTGCACTGCCACCAGCCACACGTCCAACACGCCGCGCCGCCTCCGGCCACCCGCCAGGGGGCGCTCACGTCCGCGACAACAGCGCGGCCCGCCGGGCCGGGCCGAACCGAACCGAGCCGCCGCTGCTCTGCACTCGGCACGGCCACACCCTGCTGCAGACCGGGCTCGTCTCTCTGTACGCGTCTGCCTGCGCATCAACACAACACGACCTTTTTTTTTTCCTCTCTCTACCGCCATCCCTTCTTCTCGCGTTTTACTCGTTGTTGCAGCAGCGGCGCACACCTACACATCCACAGCCCCAGCCGAGCCGAGCCGGCCTCACCTCAGGGCCCGCCGCCAGCGTCTCCTCCTCGGGCACAGGTGCGGTGCTGTGGCCGCCCATCCAACCGCATTGCTGGCCGTCCAGCCGCCAGGCGTTCCCACTGCCGCGAGCCACGCCGCGCACCGACCCTGCTGCAGAAAACGAAGCATAGCCAGAGACCGACCGATACACAAAGCAAGCCGTCGCCTCGCCTCTTGTCCTTCCTGCCTTCCTTCCGCCCCCGCCCTTCTCACACCACCGCCTCTCCACTTTCGCCCCCCCCTCCTCCTTTTTTTTTTTTTTTGTTTTCTTCTTTCTTTCTTTCTTTCTTTCTTTGGCCCTCTCTCCTTCCCGCCATGGCGGTTACGGCACCGCCTGCAGCGGCAGATTTTGTGCGCCCACACGCCTACTCCTACCACCATTAACCTCGCCCTGCCCTGCCCATCAACGTCGCAGTCGAACCGACGCTTGCCAACACACTGCCGACGTTCCTTTCTCTTTTCGGCCTACGCCCATTACGCGCCGCCGCCACAGCACCTTCCCTTCCCACAACACACCGACGTCATCACACGCACCCAAAACAGGGGCCACGACCGTGTTCCTCGCCCACTCCCGTCCCGCACGGTACGCACATTCCCAACTATTACCGCGCACCCTCCCTTTCCAATCTGTGTGTCTCTGTGTCTGTGTCCTGTCCGCGCGTGACGCCTCTCAACATCCGCCGTCCCCCGTCCCGTTTTCGCCCCCATGCCGTCGTCGCGCCGCCTCCTCCCCGTCCACCGCCGCCCCTGTCCGCCCCGCACCACACCATACACCGCTGCTTGTCCCGGCCGTTGCCACCAAAGGCGCCGACCGCAAACGCGCCACGCCGCAGCCCCCGTGCGTCTCGCGCTCGCTTGCATCTCCGTGCCGACGCTGCCTCTCTTCCCGCTCGCACTCGACCTCGACAACACAGTCTTTGGCTCCGCCACTGCGTGTTCCGGTGGTACGCACGCTGCAACACGTATGTATTCATTACCAGAGCGATGGCGAGGCATGACAGCATCTCTGTCTGACCAGAGAGTTATTTATCGTTGCTAGTCGGCGCTTGGACCGCGCCAGACGACAGTAGTGGCACGCACCGGGTCGCCAGGAACAGTTGTTATATATATTGTAGCGCGAGTCGGGAGAGGTAGTAGTCGGTCGACAGTAGTAGCGGGTGGACGGTTGTACTGAGCGGGCGTCGGCGGCGTGCTCTGCTCGTCTCGCGACTCTGGTCACGGTTCGGGACGATGTATAGTATATTGTGTTATAATCAAAAGGTAGTGTGAAGCTGCATTTTGCGCAAATCTGATAACGTATGTTCATTGTACTTATTTTGTTCAACGACAAAAAGCCCCACTATTACTTTTTTCTAAAGTAACTTTTGTCTTTTAACGAAAAACATTCACTTTTTAAAGACTACTTCCTATGGCATTTCCCTCCAAGGAGTGCAATTAATTACCAGCCAGCACTCATTCATTGCACACAGCTGTGTAAGGGGTATCTACAATTGAGGAGCGGATACAAATGCAATTTTTTGTTTTGTTTTTTTTTTTTTGTGCGTTGTAACCTCCCCGCAAAATTTAAAATAATGGACAATGTTATTTACGGATGCTAATGGACATTGCGCTAATTGTAACCTCGCCCACAATGAGAGGTATTGAAAATGGCAACAAAAATGTTAAATTCGCAATCTGACTCAAATATAAATTCTTCACAACATTTAAAAGTCCGTTCAGTGACAAGAAACTTCAATTAAACCGAAATATCGGTCTTTGGCCCTGTGCAAAACAATCAGAATTAAAGTCTTACCTCAGAATAAATGGATGTCACATTTCTGCTCTTGTTTGTTGCGCAGCGCTTGGAGGAACTGCATTGCAAATAATAATATTCTCTTTTTTTTTGTGATTTTAGTGAAATTTTTCTTCAAAGAAGTGGAATGAAATGTGAAGTGCAACGAACTCTTCAGTTCAATAAAAAATTAAATGTTTGAAAAATGCTTTTGAAATAAAAATTATTATTGGGGAACTTGTTGGAGAATAATTACAATAAATAAAATTGTTCATTATCTAATGATTATATTAATTAACAGTATACCTTATTCACCATCTTGACCAGTGTTGCCGACCGCCTACATCACACAACCGCACTCGGCTGCTACTACTGACCGACCGCTCTGCATGACGACTATTAGCGTACTGCACGCGACGACTACTGACAGAGTACAGCCCTCAACTAGACAGACCTACAGACTCGCAACGACCGACCGACTGACTGACTGACTGACTGAGAACCGCTCGCAACACTCGCGCGGTCCAGCGCAAACTCTCTGGTCACAGATGCTACAATGTCTCGCCATCGCTGCTATGTTACATACGTGTTTCAGTGTCTTTTTCATTGGGGTGACGATCTTTGGCTCTTTTTATTCTGAATACAGGGCCAAAGGTCAACGCTGCTGCCCTTATACAATTTATCAGGTTTCATTATGTCTGTTGCAATGTTACATACGGTTCATTCTTTCATTAATATTATCGTTGGGTTTGTTTTGTAGGGACGTTAACATTCTGGCACATTTCTATTATCATCGGACTCTCTGCTATTTGTGCAGGGAGGTTATACCTGGGTCCATTTCCATTTCCATTTACATTCTAATATTGATAGACTTTTTGTTTTCTTTTTTGTTTCTTGTTGTTTTTCCTTCTTTTTTTTGTTGTTTTTTTTTTGTTTGTTTTGTTTTTCCCGCTCTCACCACCACCGCCGCATCACGCCTCCCGTTTTCTTGGTTTCTTTTCTGTTCTTCAACTGCTTCAACATCACCGCGCCCCATTTCCACACCACAGCCATCAGCCTCCAAGACGGGCAGGCGCAGTGTGCCATTTCCGGCGCACAAGCACACCCGTACGGTACTCTCCTCGCCCCCACGCCACCAACAACACAGCGACCACGCGGCTGTCAGGCACGGCACGGCACGGCACGGCACCGGCGAAATGCGCCGCCCCCGCCCCTCCGCGCATCCGTCCGTCTCGCCACGTTCACTGACAGCCGCGTCTGCGGCTACACCACGACAACCACAACACAACACCGCTCCCCTCCCTGGCAACTCATTGTTTTTCTCCTCCTCTTTTGCACAAACCACAACGCCGAGCACAGGCGCAAGCCACCCACACCGCGCCCCTCCCCGTCCCGCCTTTCTTTGGCCGCCGCTCCTCGTTTGCCCCCTCCCATCTCCCGAAATGCCATGCCAGCAGCGTTACGCATGCCCCTCCCCTGTCCACACAACACTACCGCCAAACGAACAGCCTTCCGGGCCACATGCAGGGCACGCCCACCTCCAAACACTGCCAATTCACGGACGCACACACACACACACACTTTCTCGACACCTTTCTGTACGGAGGGTGCGTCATCTCGACCGTGACAGAGTGACGCCAACTATCGACGATCCATTTCCCCCCACTGGTGAAACATGTCCACTAACACCTACATACATCATTCAAGTACACAGACAATAGCATACACACAATGGGAGGGCACACGAACATGGACGGCACGGCACTGTCATACACTCTTCCTCAGAACCATATCAACAAACGTTACGTACATCCGGGAAAGCGAAAGCGAAAGCGAAAGCAAAAGCAAAAGCAAAAGCAAAGCCCAATGCAGCCGTCAAAGGTAACGTTCACCACGGCAGACACTTGCAGCCGCGCCGCCGTTAAACGCATTTCAGTGCGGCTCCAATACGCCTCCGACACGGGAACGTTCCGTTGCTCTACGAATGCGTTTCTCCCCTTTTTCCCTTCCTCTCTCTTTTGCCCCCCCTCCTTGCACTCTTGCCTCATTCCTCACGTTCTGCCCAGACATTCGACCGATCAAAGTCAACCTTTCGTCACCGTTCTCAGCGCGACGGTGTACAACAGTATGACGGGTGTGCCCAAGACTTCGGTTCAGTTGCGTGACGCCGGTCTATCGCGCCGATCGACAGTTACTCAGGGGGCGACGGATCGGACCACGTCACCGACACACAAAACACTTTCAAACAAACACATACATACCGGATGGACACAGACAAACACGTGTACAGACATTCGCCAAACAAACGACGACCGCCGCCGCCGCCGCCGCCGCCGCCGCCGCCGTCTAGCGTCGCGCTTACTGTACTGCACTGGACACGCGTGCATCTTGAATGACGACATCGGTGTGCGTGCGTCGTACGCAATCAGTCAGACACGGCTATCAAAAATCAGAGTCGAATGGTACATCATCGTGCGTGTCGCCGTACACGTACAGTACAATACAACAACAATGCGTCTTAATGGCACGTTCAATTTCAACGTCACTCACACACCTCCACGCTGCAGTTACGTCGCACCATTGTCAAACTCGGCGTACAGCAAAGGGAATAGTGGGCGGCAAAAAAAACCAAACAAAAACATTTCACATTTCACCCTCGCCATGTATGATGTGCAAAAAACAAACCCGCAAACGGCCGTCGTTACGGTGACACAAAAGTCGCCGATCGCACTGTCCCCCCTCGCAGACAGGTAACACACACACACCACCACCAATGGGTCAAAACCACTCCAACGAGGCGTGCCACCATTCCACGCCACGGCGACCAACCTCGTGGCCGTCCCCCGCAACACGCTTTGACGCGCCCCCCCCCCCACCCACAATCAAAATGCACACATACATCACAGCCGTCCACACAAACAACAACAACAACAATTCCGCCCTTCCCGCAAAAGGCAAGTTGGTGGCCCTGAAAAGGGCCGTTTTGCCGCTCTCGCAACGGAGGAGCCTTCTCCATCCTTCCTTCCACTCCAGAGCCACCTCCTTACTTGGAGCTCGTGTACTTGGTCACCGCCTTCGTGCCCTCGCTCACGGCGTGCTTGGCCAGCTCGCCAGGCAGCAACAGCCGCACAGCGGTCTGGATCTCGCGGGACGTGATGGTCGAGCGCTTGTTGTAGTGCGCCAGGCGAGAAGCCTCGGCCGCAATGCGCTCGAAAATGTCGTTCACGAAGCTGTTCATGATGCTCATCGCCTTCGACGAGATGCCCGTGTCAGGGTGCACCTGCTTCAGCACCTTGTAGATGTAGATGGCATAGCTCTCCTTCCTCTTGCGCTTCTTCTTCTTGTCGCCCTTCGAAATGTTCTTCTGCGCCTTGCCAGCCTTCTTGGCGGCCTTCCCGCTAGTCTTGGGCGGCATCTCGAACGAACGTACGGCAGCAGCAACACCAGTAGCAAGCGCTCCGCTCTAGTCAGCGTCTCCCCACACAGTGGCACCCGCCGCCAGCCGCCGCCGCACCTTTACCAGCTCGCCCTGTTGCGGCCGCCGACCAATGGGGCGCGCGCGCAACCGGCCGCCGCACCCGAGCCCATAAAGCACCCCCACCCCGGCTGCGCCGGCACGCACTCCGCTGCTCGACTCGCTGCCGCTCGCACCGGTCGTTTTCGTTTCCGTTTCGTGTGCACCGTCGCTAGCCCATCGCCATGTCCGGACGCGGAAAGGGAGGCAAAGTCAAGGGCAAGTCAAAGTCCCGCTCAAGCAGGGCTGGGCTCCAGTTCCCGGTCGGCAGAATCCACCGCCTCCTGCGCAAGGGAAACTACGCAGAGCGCGTCGGCGCCGGGGCGCCCGTCTACCTCGCCGCCGTCATGGAGTACCTCGCGGCTGAGGTGCTCGAGCTGGCCGGAAACGCGGCCCGCGACAACAAGAAGACGCGCATCATCCCGCGCCACCTGCAGCTTGCCATCCGCAACGACGAGGAGCTCAACAAGCTCCTGTCGGGCGTCACCATCGCACAGGGTGGTGTCCTGCCCAACATCCAGGCCGTCCTGCTGCCAAAGAAGACCGAGAAGAAGGCCTAAAGGAGGCCAAGGCAATCGCAGCGCCGCGTGCTCCCCTGCACGCAACGCGCTTTGCCGGCTCGGCTCGGCCCGGCCCACAACAATCGGCCCTTTTCAGGGCCACCACACAAACCTACGTCCAAAGCAAAATTTCAGTCGTCCTCGCCGCACCTTGTTTTGTTTTAACTTTGCACTTTCACAGCACAGCCGCCGCCGGCGCACGTCCGCCATCTTGTCGTCCACACAGCCCGTGTGGCCCAACAAACACACACACACACACACACACATTCATTTTGCACGGTCGCAGTCGCCTTCCAAACGACAACGGCAGCAATAATGACCATTGTTACAGGGAGGCGTGTCGACACACCGCCCTCCACTCCCGCGCGCAACGGCCGTCGACACGAACGAAACAGCTGATCCGGCCGCCTGTGCCCACACGCCTTGCCTCGGAAACCCCAACGCCGCCGCAAACACACAGAGCCAAACCACGCAAGCAAATAATCACCGCCTCTCGCACAACAACACACAGCCCGCCATCTCCGTCGCGATCGATACAACGACACACAATAACAAACACAAACGAAGCAGCTCCCACACACAGCCAGCCACATGACACGTTTCCTTTCCTTCTCCCCTCCCAGTCACATCACGTCGCTCAAACGGAAAGAAAGAAACAAACAAACAACACAGACTCTTTCGCACTTTTCAACTTCCGAACAGTGTGGTGGCCCTGAAAAGGGCCGTTTTCTAGTCTCTCCCACCCACAAGCACGGCCGCGGGAAGGCCAGCGCCCGCTGCGACGCAGCCTAACCGCCGAAACCGTACAGGGTGCGCCCCTGCCTCTTCAGGGCGTACACCACGTCCATGGCCGTCACAGTCTTGCGCTTGGCGTGCTCAGTGTACGTCACCGCGTCGCGGATCACGTTCTCCAGGAACACCTTCAGCACCCCGCGGGTCTCCTCGTAGATCAGACCAGAGATGCGCTTCACGCCGCCCCTGCGAGCCAGGCGGCGGATGGCGGGCTTCGTGATGCCCTGGATGTTGTCGCGCAACACCTTGCGGTGCCGCTTGGCGCCACCCTTGCCGAGCCCCTTTCCTCCCTTGCCGCGGCCTGTCATCCTTCCTTCCTCGGGCAAAGCAAAACGTGCACAAACAGCAGCTGCAGCGGCTGGCGAGTCGGCTACGGTCTGCGCCCAGCGCGCCCGCCGCCCCCCTATATAGACTCTGGCCCGCCCTCCCCCCACCACGCGCAACCGAGGGCATATAAGCGCAGCACGGAGGCGCGCGGGCCCGTTGTCAAGGCAGCACCGGACGCCGCGCCGCACCTAACCTCCACGCACGCCGCTCCGCTACCGCTATGGCCCGCACAAAGCAAACGGCCCGCAAGTCCACCGGCGGAAAGGCGCCGCGCAAACAGCTCGCCACCAAGGCGGCGAGGAAGAGCGCGCCCGCCACCGGAGGCGTCAAGAAGCCCCACCGCTACAGGCCGGGCACCGTCGCCCTGCGAGAAATCAGGCGCTACCAGAAGAGCACAGAGCTGCTCATCCGCAAGCTGCCATTCCAGCGCCTAGTGCGCGAGATCGCCCAGGACTTCAAGACCGACCTGCGCTTCCAGAGCTCCGCAGTCATGGCCCTGCAGGAGGCCAGCGAGGCCTACCTCGTCGGCCTCTTCGAAGACACCAACCTGTGCGCAATCCACGCCAAGCGCGTCACCATCATGCCCAAGGACATCCAGCTCGCGCGCCGCATCCGCGGCGAGCGCGCCTAAACCGCGCCGCGGCACCGCACCGCACAAACAAAAACGGCCCTTTTCAGGGCCACTAACATCTCTCCGTCGCGAGCAAACTTTGTCGGTCGCCTGCCTCTCGCCCCGCAACCCAAAAACAACAACCACCACTTCCCGTCCGTCCGCCACACCCGCTCACTCTGCCTGCCTGCTTAGCAGCGCGCAACAATCACACATCATCCCTCCCCGGCGCTCAAAGCGCACAATACCCAACGGCCGACGTCACACCGCACGGGTGGCTGGCCGGCCGGCCGCCGCTTTCGTTTCGAAAACACAAAAACAAACCCGCACTCCACTCCGACGGCCAACGGCCAGGCAGGCGCGCTCGCTCGCTCTACACGCCACCGAAATCCCCGCCGACTCCTTCCACATCTCAACGTGCCCCCCGTTGCAAAACATAACACACACACACACACACAAAGGAACAAAACAACAAAGACCAGACACGACTAGACAAGACAGACATCCGAGAAGAACGAACGCAGGCAAGCCAACCAACGTATTCAAACAAAACAACGTGACAGAAAACCAACCGTCGGCCGCCGCCACAAACACGGCGACAATCAACAACAACACCGCTTACCGCTACCGCCGCCCACACCCGCCACCGACCCCCGCAATCCAACCACCACGGCACGCAAACAGCATCCCCACGGGCATACAGAAACGCCAGACAGACAGACACCCACACCAAACGCAACACGACAATCAAAACCTTCCCCGACGTGCTTTGATGGCCCTGAGAAGGGCCGTTTTGGGCCGCGCGTCTCTTGCGCGCCACTAGACGACGACGGGGGGTGGGGACGACGGAGTCAAGCGCCAAACCCTTCCTTTCTCCCATCTCTTTCTCCTCTACTCTACTTCTTCTTCTTGGGCGAAGCCTTCGCCTTAGACGGCGTCGTCGCCTTCTTCGGGCGCGGCGCCTTCGGCTTCTTCGTCGGAACCTTGGCGGCCTTCTTCGCCTTCGACGGCGACTTGGCCTTGGCCGGCTTGGCCGCAGCCGCCTTCTTCGCACCCGCGGGAGCGGCCGACGCCGCAGACGCCTTCTTGGCGGCGCCCGCCTTCCGACCGGTCGCCGCCTTCACGCCACCAGCCTTCTTTGCGCCGGCCGCACGGGCGCCCTTCTTCTCCTTGCTGGCCGGAGCGGCGCGCTTCTTCTTGGCACCGCCAGCACGAGCCTTGCCGCCCTCGGCCGCCCCCCCGCCGCCGGCGCCGGCAAGCTTGAACGAGCCGGACGCGCCCTTCCCCTTCGTCTGCACCAGCTCGCCCGCCACGACGGCCGACTTGAGGTACTTCTTGATAAACGGCGCCAGCTTCTCCGCGTCCAGCTTGTAGTGCGCGGCAATGTACTTCTTGATCGCCTGCAGCGACGACCCGCCGCGCTCCTTCAGACTCTTGATGGCGGCCGTCACCATCTCAGAGGTGCGCGGGTGCGCAGGCTTGGCGCGCGGCTTCTTCGCAGACGACGCAGACTTGGCCTTCTTCGTAGTGCCGGTGGCGGCGGGTGCCGCAGCAGTCTCGTTCGTAGCCGCCTGATCTGCCATTTCGACGACGCGCGTAACACACAGCGAGAGCGAGAGCGAGCGGGACGGCAGGCAGGCACGCAAGCACAGCACAGCAGCAGAGCAGAGAATCACAAGGCCCAGCCAGTGTCGCGGGCGGGCGCGGACGGCCGAGAGAGCGGCCGCCACTCTGCGCGCCGCCGCGCCGCGCCTCCCGCGCTTGCTACCGCCCAACGTCCGACAGCCTGTGCGGAGCAGCCCCAAACCTGCGCCACAACCGCCCGCGCCTTTCAAACCACCGAGGATGGGGCTACACACAGCCACACCACAGTCGCCAACCAGTCGCCACGGCAGCGCCGCAAACCACGGCCAAACTGCAGCTACCGCGCGCTACAGCCTGGGTCGGCCCGCCGAGAATCGCCGCCCCCGCCCAAATGCCGCCCCCACAGCCCCAGCCGACGACCCGCCACAATGGCCAAACCTTCGGCAAAACTCCCACACCGTCGCCGCGGCAGCCCGGCCAGCGCGGCCGGCGCCACAGCCACACAAGCCGAGGCGTGCGGCGATGACGGCCGTGCAAACGCGCCTCCGCCGCCCCATCGCCTTCCGTCGCCCTCCCGCCGTTTCCCGATCGGCCCGCAGCCGTCGGGCCACATCGCGCGCCGTCCTCCTCCTCTCGCCCGCCAACATTCACAGCCGTTTATCAACAATTGCCCGCCGCAAACGGACGCCGCCTGCGCAACAGGCGCCGCCGCCCCTCGCCGCTTCCGACCCAACCCCTCGACCGAGGCAAACCGCAATCCGAATCTACAGACCAACCCAATCTGCCGTCAGCACACACGACAGCCGACCTTACACGTTACGCGTTACACATTACGTTTACACGTCTAGGTTAGGTTAGGGTTAGGTGGACGTGGGTTAGGTTAAGGGGACTTGGGTTAGGTTAAGCGTCAAACTTAGGTTAAGCATTCAAACACGTCAGGCGTCAGAGGTTAGGTTAGGTTACACGTTAGGTTAAGGGGTCAGTGCTAGGTTAAAAAAAAGCGTTCAAACGTGAGGCGTCAGCCGGACAGCTTACCTTACGTAGACGTTAGGGGCTCACAGGCTGAGCTCACCTCGCCACACCACAGGTTAGGTTCGGTTCGCTCGGCTCAGCGTAAAGCGCCGAGGTCAGGGTTACGTTCGTTCACCTTCGGGCGCCACACTTTCGGTTGAAAGGTCGCGACGGGACGACGTCGGCAGGCACGCCGCAAACGAACAAAAACGTACAGACGACGTCGAAAACCGCCGACAGACGGGGGAGCAGCACGACCACGACCAGATACCGAGCGCGAACGAGACACACGCGAACCACCCCCACCGGCCAAAGGGCACCACACAACAACCCAGAGCACCACGTGTCGACACCAGAGCAACCCGCCGCTCACGCGACATGGCTGGCACCGAAGGGCAACCGCCCGCAACTGCGCTTTCCGCGCCGGCCCGGATGCACGTCGTGCTACAACAACACCACTACCGTACACAGCCGCTGTTCACAACATCACTATCATGCGCGCCCGCGGCTCGCCGCCGTCGCAGTCGCAGCCCCAACGCCAGCACTTTTGCACCACCATTCACACGCACCGCAACACAGCTCGCCGACACAGCCGAACAAAACAAACACCACACAACAACAGCAACAACGCCGCCGCCTCTACTTGTGCCGGCGACCCACCCCGCCGATGGCGCACCTTTCGCCAGCCGGCAATCGACACACACGCACCCACCCACCCCCCGGGGCCCAGTGCAAAAAAAAAAACACACAAAAACAAAAAAAACCAAACAAAAACAAAACGACACGGGAAGCGCACACCGCCACTTCGCGCGCACGCCACCAACCAGTCGTCGTCTCAAAATAACAAACACAAAAAAAAAAAAAACTAACAACTAGGGCAACACGAAACAAAAAACGCCTCGCACGAACCGCCCACAAAAAGGACAAGCACACGCACAGCCTCTGCTGACGACCACGACGCAGCGGCACGCTGCTCCTGTCCCGCGCCCCGCGCCCCACTCGAGTCACAACTCACGCGACACCGTCAACGACGGGCTCGCTTCCCGCAACCTACCACCTTTCCGCCACGACGCACAGCCCCAGCCCCACCCGACGACGCGCCCGTGGCAACGACTGCACTTTCACCACCGCCTCCCCCTTCCCCCCCAAAACACACACACACACACACACACACACACACACACACACACACACACAGCCAGCCAAAAACGCACTCGCGACCCACACATGCACACGCCAACCAGTCAACGTCGACAACCACACGCAAGGCTCGAAACGAAACCGGCGTCCTTCCACGTTGCCATCAAGCTACGCGACACAAGACACAAGGAACCAACACAACAGCCGGCCCCACTAATTCCCCACTCTCACGCCGCAAAAAGCACACCGAAACCGCCAAACGCACGCACATTCCCCTTCGCACTGACACCGACCGGCTCGCTACCACACACCTCTCGGCAGCCGTTTCACGCCAATTCGCCACACCGCCCACACAGTCGACAAGCGCCCGCCCTGTACGGCACACGCAACGACGCAGCGCAGCAAAGGGCGCCCGCAACACATACCTCTCCTCCCCCTCTCTCTCTCTCTCCGCCGCCCGACGCGCCAACCGCCACACCACACCGCCAGCCACTCGCAAATTGTGCACTGCCACCAGCCACACGTCCAACACGCCGCGCCGCCTCCGGCCACCCGCCAGGGGGCGCTCACGTCCGCGACAACAGCGCGGCCCGCCGGGCCGGGCCGGGCCGGGCCGAACCGAACCGAGCCGCCGCTGCTCTGCACTCGGCACGGCCACACCCTGCTGCAGACCGGGCTCGTCTCTCTGTACGCGTCTGCCTGCGCATCAACACAACACGACCTTTTTTTTTTCCTCTCTCTACCGCCATCCCTTCTTCTCGCGTTTTACTCGTTGTTGCAGCAGCGGCGCACACCTACACATCCACAGCCCCAGCCGAGCCGAGCCGGCCTCACCTCAGGGCCCGCCGCCAGCGTCTCCTCCTCGGGCACAGGTGCGGTGCTGTGGCCGCCCATCCAACCGCATTGCTGGCCGTCCAGCCGCCAGGCGTTCCCACTGCCGCGAGCCACGCCGCGCACCGACCCTGCTGCAGAAAACGAAGCATAGCCAGAGACCGACCGATACACAAAGCAAGCCGTCGCCTCGCCTCTTGTCCTTCCTGCCTTCCTTCCGCCCCCGCCCTTCTCACACCACCGCCTCTCCACTTTCGCCCCCCCCTCCTCCTTTTTTTTTTTTTTTTTGTTTTCTTCTTTCTTTCTTCTTTCTTTCTTTCTTGGCCCTCTCTCCTTCCCGCCATGGCGGTTACGGCACCGCCTGCAGCGGCAGATTTTGTGCGCCCACACGCCTACTCCTACCACCATTAACCTCGCCCTGCCCTGCCCATCAACGTCGCAGTCGAACCGACGCTTGCCAACACACTGCCGACGTTCCTTTCTCTTTTCGGCCTACGCCCATTACGCGCCGCCGCCACAGCACCTTCCCTTCCCACAACACACCGACGTCATCACACGCACCCAAAACAGGGGCCACGACCGTGTTCCCTCGCCCACTCCCGTCCCGCACGGTACGCACATTCCCAACTATTACCGCGCACCCTCCCTTTCCAATCTGTGTGTCTCTGTGTCTGTGTCCTGTCCGCGCGTGACGCCTCTCAACATCCGCCGTCCCCCGTCCCGTTTTCGCCCCCATGCCGTCGTCGCGCCGCCTCCTCCCCGTCCACCGCCGCCCCTGTCCGCCCCGCACCACACCATACACCGCTGCTTGTCCCGGCCGTTGCCACCAAGGCGCCGACCGCAAACGCGCCACGCCGCAGCCCCCGTGCGTCTCGCGCTCGCTTGCATCTCCGTGCCGACGCTGCCTCTCTTCCCGCTCGCACTCGACCTCGACAACACAGTCTTTGGCTCCGCCACTGCGTGTTCCGGTGGTACGCACGCTGCAACACGTATGTATTCATTACCAGAGCGATGGCGAGGCATGACAGCATCTCTGTCTGACCAGAGAGTTATTTATCGTTGCTAGTCGGCGCTTGGACCGCGCCAGACGACAGTAGTGGCACGCACCGGGTCGCCAGGAACAGTTGTTATATATATTGTAGCGCGAGTCGGGAGAGGTAGTAGTCGGTCGACAGTAGTAGCGGGTGGACGGTTGTACTGAGCGGGCGTCGGCGGCGTGCTCTGCTCGTCTCGCGACTCTGGTCACGGTTCGGGACGATGTATAGTATATTGTGTTATAATCAAAAGGTAGTGTGAAGCTGCATTTTGCGCAAATCTGATAACGTATGTTCATTGTACTTATTTTGTTCAACGACAAAAAGCCCCACTATTACTTTTTTCTAAAGTAACTTTTGTCTTTTAACGAAAAACATTCACTTTTTAAAGACTACTTCCTATGGCATTTCCCTCCAAGGAGTGCAATTAATTACCAGCCAGCACTCATTCATTGCACACAGCTGTGTAAGGGGTATCTACAATTGAGGAGCGGATACAAATGCAATTTTTTGTTTTGTTTTTTTTTTTTTGTGCGTTGTAACCTCCCCGCAAAATTTAAAATAATGGACAATGTTATTTACGGATGCTAATGGACATTGCGCTAATTGTAACCTCGCCCACAATGAGAGGTATTGAAAATGGCAACAAAAATGTTAAATTCGCAATCTGACTCAAATATAAATTCTTCACAACATTTAAAAGTCCGTTCAGTGACAAGAAACTTCAATTAAACCGAAATATCGGTCTTTGGCCCTGTGCAAAACAATCAGAATTAAAGTCTTACCTCAGAATAAATGGATGTCACATTTCTGCTCTTGTTTGTTGCGCAGCGCTTGGAGGAACTGCATTGCAAATAATAATATTCTCTTTTTTTGTGATTTTAGTGAAATTTTTCTTCAAAGAAGTGGAATGAAATGTGAAGTGCAACGAACTCTTCAGTTCAATAAAAAATTAAATGTTTGAAAAATGCTTTTGAAATAAAAATTATTATTGGGGGAACTTGTTGGAGAATAATTACAATAAATAAAATTGTTCATTATCTAATGATTATATTAATTAACAGTATACCTTATTCACCATCTTGACCAGTGTTGCCGACCGCCTACATCACACAACCGCACTCGGCTGCTACTACTGACCGACCGCTCTGCATGACGACTATTAGCGTACTGCACGCGACGACTACTGACAGAGTACAGCCCTCAACTAGACAGACCTACAGACTCGCAACGACCGACCGACTGACTGACTGACTGACTGAGAACCGCTCGCAACACTCGCGCGGTCCAGCGCAAACTCTCTGGTCACAGATGCTACAATGTCTCGCCATCGCTGCTATGTTACATACGTGTTTCAGTGTCTTTTTCATTGGGGTGACGATCTTTGGCTCTTTTTATTCTGAATACAGGGCCAAAGGTCAACGCTGCTGCCCTTATACAATTTATCAGGTTTCATTATGTCTGTTGCAATGTTACATACGGTTCATTCTTTCATTAATATTATCGTTGGGTTTGTTTTGTAGGGACGTTAACATTCTGGCACATTTCTATTATCATCGGACTCTCTGCTATTTGTGCAGGGAGGTTATACCTGGGTCCATTTCCATTTCCATTTACATTCTAATATTGATAGACTTTTTGTTTTCTTTTTTGTTTCTTGTTGTTTTTCCTTCTTTTTTTTGTTGTTTTTTTTTTTGTTTGTTTTGTTTTTCCCGCTCTCACCACCACCGCCGCATCACGCCTCCCGTTTTCTTGGTTTCTTTTCTGTTCTTCAACTGCTTCAACATCACCGCGCCCCATTTCCACACCACAGCCATCAGCCTCCAAGACGGGCAGGCGCAGTGTGCCATTTCCGGCGCACAAGCACACCCGTACGGTACTCTCCTCGCCCCCACGCCACCAACAACACAGCGACCACGCGGCTGTCAGGCACGGCACGGCACGGCACGGCACCGGCGAAATGCGCCGCCCCCGCCCCTCCGCGCATCCGTCCGTCTCGCCACGTTCACTGACAGCCGCGTCTGCGGCTACACCACGACAACCACAACACAACACCGCTCCCCTCCCTGGCAACTCATTGTTTTTCTCCTCCTCTTTTGCACAAACCACAACGCCGAGCACAGGCGCAAGCCACCCACACCGCGCCCCTCCCCGTCCCGCCTTTCTTTGGCCGCCGCTCCTCGTTTGCCCCCTCCCATCTCCCGAAATGCCATGCCAGCAGCGTTACGCATGCCCCTCCCCTGTCCACACAACACTACCGCCAAACGAACAGCCTTCCGGGCCACATGCAGGGCACGCCCACCTCCAAACACTGCCAATTCACGGACGCACACACACACACACACACTTTCTCGACACCTTTCTGTACGGAGGGTGCGTCATCTCGACCGTGACAGAGTGACGCCAACTATCGACGATCCATTTCCCCCCACTGGTGAAACATGTCCACTAACACCTACATACATCATTCAAGTACACAGACAATAGCATACACACAATGGGAGGGCACACGAACATGGACGGCACGGCACTGTCATACACTCTTCCTCAGAACCATATCAACAAACGTTACGTACATCCGGGAAAGCGAAAGCGAAAGCGAAAGCAAAAGCAAAAGCAAAAGCAAAGCCCAATGCAGCCGTCAAAGGTAACGTTCACCACGGCAGACACTTGCAGCCGCGCCGCCGTTAAACGCATTTCAGTGCGGCTCCAATACGCCTCG